>NC_080386.1:61355783-61655783 GCF_014773155.1 Arachis stenosperma
TTTCGTGCACCAAGTTTTTGGCGCCGTTGCCGGGGATTGTTCTTGTGTATGGACAACTGACGGTCATCTGTGCTTAGATTAGGTATTATTTTTTTCAGAGTTCTTTAAGGATGAATTCAGTGTTTCAAGGTGATGTTCTTATCATCACCAAAGCTGATTGATTTTCATCATTTAGCTCTTGAATGCAATGTCCTGCTGAAGCTTAGCCGCCATCTAATTCCTTTAGACTAAGCTTTAGACTAACATTGCATGATTCCTGGAATTCTCATTAAGAATTTTGATACCTTTATTTTCCTTTTCACTTAATTTTCGAAAAAGCACAAAAAAATTACAAAATCATAAAATCCAAAAATATTTCTTGTTTGAGTCTAGAGTCTCATCTTAAGTTTGGTGTCAATTGCATGTTTCTGTTCTTCTTGCATTTTTCGAATTTTATGCATGTGTCTTCACTAATCTTCAAGTTGTTCTTGATGATTTCCTTGTTTTGATCTTTGAATTCTCTTGACTTGAGTGTTTTGTTGTTTCTCATATGCATTCTCATTTTGTCAGTAGTATACAAACTGCTAAGTTTGGTGTCTTGCATGCATGTTATTTGATTTTAGTTGCATTTGATTATTCCTCATTATTAAAAATCCAAAAATTTTTTAATTTGTGTCTTTTCAAGTCAATAATACAGAGAATTGAAGATTCAGAACATACTGCAGAGGAATCACACAGAAAAAAGCTGGGCATTCAAAAATGCCCAAGAAAACAAACTGGCGTTTAAACGCCAGCCAGGATACCTGGCTGGCGTTTAACGCCCAAAAGGGTAGTAGTTTGGGCGTTAAACGCCAGAATGTGCACCATTCTGGGTGTTTAACGCCAGGATGGCAAAGGGGGAAGATTTGTTTTCAAAATCATTTTTTCAAGTTTTCAAAGTTTTTCAAAATCAAATCTTTTTCAAATCATCTTTTTTTCAATCAAATGTTTTCAAAATCAATTTCTTTCCTTTTTCAAAGATACTTACTAACAATTAATGATTTGATTGCACATTTTTTGCCTCTTCTGTTGAGGAAGGTTTATGTTTGAATCATCTTTCTTGTTAGGCAAGTCATTAATTTTAAAATCAAATCTTTTAAAATTGTTTCAAATCATATCTTTAAAATTGTTTTCAAATCATATCCTTTTAAAATTGTTTTCAAATCATATCTTTTCAATCACATCTTTTTAAAACCAATCATATCTTCTTAACCACATCTTTTTCAAAATAGTTTTCAATCAAATCTTTTTAATTTCTAATTTCAAAATCTTTTTCAAAAATCACTTTACTTCTTTCCCACTTTTGTTTTCGAAAATCAATTAGTGTTTTTCAAAATATTTTTAAAATCTTAATTTTCGAAAATTACTTCCCTTCTTCTCACATCCTTCTATTTTTGGACTAACACTATCCCTTAATGCAAAATTCGAACTCCATCTTCTTTGATAAGTTCGAATTTTCTACCTCTGTCTTCCATTTTTCTTCCTCTGACACCTTAAGGAATCTCCATACTGTGACATAGAGGATTCCATATTTTCTTGTTCTCTTCTCTTTCATATGAGCAGGAGCAAAGACAAAGGCATTCTTGTTGAAGCTGACCCTGAACCTGAAAGGACCTTGAAAGAGAAAGCTAAGAGAAGCCAAAGCACAACTCTCTTTAGAGGACCTGACCGAATTCTTCAAAGAAGAAGAAGACATGGCAGCCGAAAATAACAATAATGCAAACAATTCAAGGAAGGTGCTGGGTGACTTTACTGCACCTACTCCTGATTTTTTATGGGAGAAGCATCTCTATCCCTGCCATTGGAGCAAACAACTTTGAGCTTAAGCCTCAATTAGTTTCTCTAATGCAACAGAATTGCAAGTTCCATAGACTTCCAATGGAAGATCCTCATCAGTTCTTAGCTGAATTCTTGCAAATCTGTGACACAGTCAAGACTAATGGGGTTGACCCTGAGGTCTATAGACTGATGCTATTCCCTTTTGCTGTAAGAGACAGAGCTAGGATATGGTTGGACTCTCAACCTAAAGAAAGCCTGGACTCTTGGAAAAAGCTGGTCAATGCCTTCTTGGCAAAATTCTTTCCACCACAAAGATGGAGTAAGCTTAGAGTGGAAGTTCAAACCTTCAAACAGAAGGATGGAGAATCCCTCTGTGAAGCTTGGGAAAGATACAAACAATTGATCAGAAGATGTCCTTCTGACATGCTTTCTGAATGGAGCATCATAGGTATTTTCTATGATGGTCTCTCTGAACTATCCAAGATGTCTTTGGATAGCTCTGCTGGAGGATCTCTTCATCTGAAGAAGACGCCTGCAGAAGCTCAAGAATTGATTGAAATGGTTGCAAATAACCAATTCATGTACACTTCTAAAAGAAATCCTGTGAACAATGGGACTAGTCAGAAGAAAGGAGTTCTTGAGATTGACACTCTGAATGCCATATTGGCTCAGAACAAGATATTGACTCAACAAGTCAATTTGATTTCTCAAAGTCTGTCTGGAATGCAAAATGCACCAAGCAGTACTAAGGAGGCTTCATCTGAGGAAGAAGCTTATGATCCTGAGAACCCTTCAATGGAAGAGGTGAATTACCTAGGAGAACCCTATGGTAACACCTATAATTCTTCATGGAGAAATCACCCAAATTTCTCATGGAAGAATCAAGAGAGACCTCAACAAGGTTTCAATAACAATAATGGTGGAAGAAACAGGTTTAGCAATGGCAAGCCTTTTCCATCATCTTCTCAGCAACAGACAGAGAGTTCTAAGCAGAATACTTCTGACTTAGCAACAATGGTCTCTGATCTAATAAAGACCACTCAAAGTTTCATGAATGAAACAAAGTCCTCCATCAGAAATTTGGAAGGACAAGTGGGACAGCTGAGTAAGAAAATTACTGAACTCCCTCCTAGTACTCTCCCAAGCAATACAGAAGAAAATCCAAAAGGAGAGTGCAAAGCCATAAACATGGCCGAATTTGGAGAGGAAAGAGAGGAAGTGGACGCCACTGAGGAAGGCCTCAATGGGCGTGCACTAGCCTCAACTGAGTTCCCCAATGAGGAACCATGGGAATCTGAGGCTCAAAATGAGACCATAGAGATTCCATTGGACTTACTTCTGCCATTCATGAGCTCTGATGAGTATTCTTCCTCTAAAGAGGATGAGTATGTCACTGAAGAGCAAGTTGCTAAATACCTTGGAGCAATCATGAAGCTAAATGACAAGTTATTTGGAAATGAGACTTGGGAGGATGAACCCCCTTTGCTCACCAAAGAACTGGATGACTTGTCTAGGCAGAAATTACCTCAAAAGAGACAAGATCCTGGGAAGTTTTCCATACCTTGTACCATAGGCACCATGACCTTCAAGAAGGCTCTGTGTGACTTAGGGTCAAGTGTAAACCTCATGCCTCTCTCTGTAATGGAGAAGCTAAGGATCTTTGAGGTACAAGCTGCAAGAATCTCACTAGAGATAGCAGACAACTCAAGAAAACAAGCTTATGGACTTGTAGAGAATGTTTTGGTAAAAGTTGAAGACCATTACATCCCTACTGATTTCATAGTCCTAGAGACTGGGAAGTGCATGGATGAATCCATCATCCTTGGCAGACCCTTCCTAGCCACAGCAAAGGCTGTGATTGATGTTGATGGAGGTGAACTGATCATTCAAGTGAATGAAGAATCCTTTGTGTTTAAGGCTCAAGGATACCCCTCTGTCATCATGGAGAAGAAGCATGAAGAGCTTCTCTCAAATCAGAGACAAACAGAGCCCCCACAGTCAAACTCTAAGTTTGGTGTTGGGAGGCCACAACCAAACTCTAAGTTTGGTGTTGAACCCCCACATTCAAACTCTAAGTTTGATGTTGGGAGGTTCCAACATTGCTCTGAGTATCTGTGAGGCTCCATGAGAGCCCTCTGTCAAGCTACTGACATTAAAGAAGCGCTTGTTGGGAGGCAACCCAATGATTATATTTTATATATTTTCTTTTGTTATTTTATGTTTTTTGTAGGTTGATGATCATAAGAAGTCACAAAAACAATGAAAAAAGCAAAAACAGGATGAAAAACAGGAAGAAAAATAGCACACCCTGGAGGAAGAAGCTGCTGGCGTTTAAACGCCAGTAAGCCTAGCAGTTGGGCGTTTAACGCCCAGTCTGGCACCATTCTGGGCGTTTAACGCCAGAAAGGGGCACCAGACTGGCGTTAAACGCCAGAAAAGGGCTACAACCTGGCGTTAAACGCCAGGAATGGGCACCAGCCCGGCGTTTAACGCCAGAAATGGCTCAAAACGTGGATTTTGATGCCATTTGGTGCAGGGATGACTTTCCTTGACACCTCAGATCTGTGGACCCCACAGGATCCCCACCACCCCACCACTCTCTCTCTTCTTCTTCACCCATTCACCAATCACCTCAACATCTCTTTCTTTCACCACTCACATCCATCCTTCATAAACCACCACTTCTCCCCCTTTTTTGGCCGAACCACAAAGCCATCTCCCTCTCCTCCATTTCTTCTTCTTCTACTCTCTTCTTTCTTCTTTTGCTCGAGGACGAGCAAACCTTTTAAGTTTGGTGTGGTAAAGCATTGCTCTTTGTTTTCCATAACCATTTATGGCATCCAAAGCCGGTTCAACTGAGAAGGCATGACCTCAAGCCCATCACTAAGAAGAAGATGGAGCAAACAAGAGACCCTTCTCATCAAGAGATCCCTGAGATACCTTAAGGGATGCACTTTCCTCCACAAGACTATTGGGAGCAACTGAACACCTCCCTAGGAGAATTAAGTTCCAACATGGGACAACTAAGGGTGGAGCACCAAGAACACTCCATCACCCTCCATGAAATTAGAGAAGATCAAAGAATCATGAGAGAGAAGCAACAAAGACAAGGAAGAGACATTGAGGAGCTCAAGCACTCCATAGGATCTTCAAGAAGAAGAAAGAACCGCCATCACTAAGGTGGACCCGTTCTTTAATCTCCTTGTTCTTTATTTTTCTGTTTTTCGAATTTTTATGCTTGTGTTTATCTATGTTTGTGTCTTATGATCATTAGTGTCTTAGTGTCTATGCCTTAAAGCTGTGAATATGAATCCATCACCTTTCTTAAATGAAAACTGTTTTTATTACAAAAGAACAAGAAGTACAGGATTTCAAATTCATCTTTAAAACTGGCTTAATTAGTTTGATGTGGTGGCAATATTTTTGTTTTCTGAATGTATGCTTGAACAGTGCATATGTCTTTTGAATTTGTTGTTCATGAATGTTAAAATTGTTGGCTCTTGAAAGAATGATGAAAAAGGAGACATGTTACTGAGGATCTGAAAAATCATAAAAATGATTCTTGAAGCAAGAAAAAGCAGTGAATACAAAAAAAAAAAGAAGGAGAAAAACGAAAAAAAAAGGGGAGAAAAAGAAAAAGAAAAAGAAAGAGAAAGAAAGAAATAAAGTTGTGATCCAAGGCAAAAAGAGTGTGCTTAAGAACCCTGGACACCTCTAATTGGGGACTCTAGCAAAGCTGAGTCACAATCTGAAAAGGTTCACCCAATTATGTGTCTGTGGCATGTATGTATCCGGTGGTAATACTGGAAGACAGAGTGCTTTGGGCCACGGCCAAGACTCAATAAGTAGCTGTGTTCAAGAATCATCATACTTAACTAGGAGAATCAATAACACTATCTGGATTCGGAGTTCCTAAAGAAGCCAATCATTCTGAATTTCAAAGGATAAAGTGAGATGCCAAACTGTTCGGAGGCAAAAAGCTACTAGTCCCGCTCATCTAATTTGGAGCTTAGTTTCATTGATAATTTGGAGTCTATATATATTCTCTTCTTTTTATCTTATTTGATTTTCAGTTGCTTGGGGACAAGCAACATTTAAGTTTGGTGTTGTGATGAGCGGATAATTCGTACGCTTTTTGGCATTGTTTTTAGTATGTTTTTAGTAGTTTTAGTTGAGTTCTTAGTATATTTTTATTAGTTTTTAGTTAAAATTCACTTTTCTGGACTTTACTATGAGTTTGTGTGTTTTTCTGTGATTTCAGGTATTTTCTGGCTGAAATTGAGGGATCTGAGCAAAAATCTGATCCAGAGACTTAAAAGGACTACAGATGCTGTTGGATTCTGACCTCCCTGCACTCGAAGTGGATTTTCTGGAGCTACAGAAGCCCAATTGGCGCGCTCTCAACGGCGTTGGAAAGTAGACATCCTGGGCTTTCCAGCAATATATAATAGTCCATACTTTGCCCAAGATTTGATGGCCCAAACCGGCGTTCAAAGTCACCTACAGAAATCCCAGCGTTAAACGCCGGAACTGGCACCTAAATGGGAGTTAAACGCTGGAACTGGCACCCAAATGGGAGTTAAACGCCCAAACTGGCACTAAAGCTGGCGTTTAACTCCAAGAAGAGTCTCTACACGAAATTTGCTTCATTGCTCAGCCCAAGCACACACCAAGTGGGCCCGGAAGAGGATTTTTATGTCATTTACTCATTTCTGTACACCTTAGGCTACTAGTTTCTTATAAGTAGGACCTTTTACTATTGTATTAGGAATCTTTGGATTGTTTTTGATCCTTTGATCATCTTTGGACATCTAGTTCTTAGATCAGATCTTGGTTCTTCTGGTTCCCTCTCTGGGGCCGAAACCAATGATCACTCTTGTTCTTATGTATTTTCAACGGTGGAGTTTCTACACACCATAGATTAAGGTGTGGAGCTCTGCTGTACCTCGAGTATTAATGCAATTACTATTGTTCTTCCATTCAATTCCGCTTGTTCTTTATCCAAGATATCACTTGTTCTTTAACATGATGAAGGTGATGATTGACGCCCATCACCATTCTCACTCATGAACAAGGTGACTGACAACCATTCTTGTTCTACAAGCATCTGAGGCTTAGTGAATATCTCTTGGATTCCTGATTGCACGATGCATGGTTGATCGCCTGACAACCGAGTGCTCGCCTGACAAACGAGCCAACCATTCCGTGAGATCAGAGTCTTCGTGGTATAGGCAAGAACTGATGGCAGCATTCAAGAGAATCCGGAAGGTCTAACCTTGTCTGTGGTATTCTGAGTAGGATTCAATGACTGAATGACTGTGACGTGCTTCAAACTCCTAGCAGGCTAGGGCGTTAGTGACAGACGCAAAAGTATCAATGGATATTATTCCGGCCTGACCGAGAACCGACAGCTGAATTCCGCTATGCCGTGACAGGACATATGCAATCGCTTTCACTGAGAGGATGGGAGGTAGCTACTGACAACAGTGAAACCCTACACAAGCTTGCCATGGAAAGGAGTAAGAAGGATTGGATGAAGACAGTAAGAAAGCAGAGAGACGGAAGGGAAGGCATCTTCATACGCTTGTCTGAAGCTCTTACACCAATGATATACATAAGTATCCCTATCTTTATCTTTTATGTTATTTTCGTTCATCACTATACCCATTTGAGTCTGCCTGACTGAGATTTACAAGATGACCATAGCTTGCTTCATACCACCAATCTCCGTGGGATCGACCCTTACTCGCGTAAGGTTTATTACTTGGACGACCCAGTGCACTTGCTAGTTAGTTGTGCGAAGTTGTAGTGATCACAATTTCGTGCACCAATGGACATGTGAATGCTGTTTTCTCTTGATCCTGAGGATCTCCTGCAATTTGATTATAACCTGAATATCCATCCAGGAAGCAGTAGTATTCATGACCTGCTAGTCTTTCTAGCATCTGATCTATGAATTGTAAAGGAAAATGATCCTTTCTATTAGCTGTATTGAGCCTTCTGTAATCAATACACATACGCCACCCTGTAACTGTTCTTGTAGGAACCAATTCATTTTTTTCATTATGGACCATTGTCATGCCACCTTTCTTAGGGACGACTTGGACAGGACTTACTCAGGGGTTATCAGAAATAGGATAAATAATCCCAGTCTTTAGTAATTTACTGACCCCTTTCTGCACCACCTCCTTCATGGCTGGATTCAGCCGCCTTTGTGGTAGAACCACTGGCTTAGCGTCACCATCCAATAAAATCTTGTGCATGCATCTGGCTGGGCTAATGCCCTTAAAATCACTGATGGACCACCCAAGAGCTGTCTTGTGTGTCTTTAGCACTTGAATTAGTGCTTTCTCTTCCTGTGGCTCTAAGGTAGAGCTTATGATTACAGGAAAGGTATCACCTTCTCCTAGAAATGCATATTTCAGGGATGGTGGTAATGGTTTGAGCTTGGGTTTGGGAGGTTTCTCCTCTTCCTGAGGGATTTTCAGAGGTTCTATTATTCTCTCTGATTCCTCCAGATCAGGCTGAACATCTTTAAAGATATCCTCTAACTCTGATTTGAGACTCTCAGCCATATTGACTTCTTTTACCAGAGAGTCAATAATATCAATGCTCATGCAGTCATTTTGGATGTCTGGATGCTGCATGGCTTTGACAACATTCAAATTGAACTCATACTTATTGACTCTCAGGGTTACTTCCCCTCTTTGAACATCAATAAGGGTTCGGCCAGTTGCTAGGAAAGGTCTTCCCAAAATGAGAGTTGCACTCTTATGCTCCTCTATTTCCAGCACCACAAAGTCAGTGGGAAAGGCAAATGGCCCAACCTTGACAATCATGTCTTCAATCTCGCCTGATGGGTATTTAATGGAGCCATCAGTAAGTTGGAGACATATCCGGGTTGGTTTAACTTCATTAGTCAACCCAAGCTTTTTGATAGTGGCTGCAGGTATTAGGTTAATACTTGCCCCAAGATCACATAGAGCTTGCTTGGTACAAGTACCTTCTAATGTGAATGGCATCATAAAGCTTCCCAGGTCTTTAAGCTTCACAGGTAAGCTTTTCAGAATGACTGCACTGCATTCTTCAGTGAGGTAAACTTTTTCAGTTTCCCTCCAATCCTTCTTATGACTTAAGATCTCTTTCATGAACTTAGCATAAGAGGGTATTTTCTCAATTGCCTCTGCAAACGGAATCTTTATTTCAAGAGTCCTGAGATAGTCTGCAAAGCGGGCAAATTGCTTATCCTATTCCGCTTGGCGGAGTTTCTGAGGATAAGGCATTTTGGCTTTGTATTCCTCAACCTTAGTTGCTGCAGGTTTATTGCCTACAGATGTGGGTTGGGAAGCCTTTTTAGAAGGGTTATTATCAGCACTAGTATGTGTCTGATCCCCCACTGGCATTTGAATGCCAGGGGTGGAAGCTGGAGTGGCGTTAGACGCCAGCTCCTTACCTTCTTTTGGCGTCTGAACGCCAGAACTGTGCTCCCTTTGGGCGTTCAATGCCAACTCCTTGCTTGTTTCTGGTGTTGAACGCCAGGACTGAGCATGGTTTGGGCGTTCAACGCCAGCTTTCCACCCATTTTCCGGCATTTGAGCACCAGAATTATTCCTCTCTGGGCTCTTACTGTCCTCAGATGGATTTTGGGTAGTTTGCTCATTCCTTGGCTTCCTTCTACCTTGAAGTGAGGTATTTAATATTTTCCCACTTCTTAATTGAACTGCTTGGCATTCTTCTGTTATTTGTTTTGATAACTACTGTTCTGTTTGCTTCAATTGCACTTCCATATTCATATTAGCCATTCTTGTTTCTTGTAATATCTCTTTGAATTCGGCTAACTGTTTTGTTAGAAAATCCAATTGCTGATTGAATTCTGTAACTTGTTCTGCAGGACTGAGTTCAGCAGTTACTGTTTTAGCTTCTTCTTTCTTGGAAGATTCACTGCTTAGGTACAGGTGCTGATTCCTGGCAACTGTATCAATGAGCTCTTGAGCTTCTTCAATTGTCTTTCTCATGTGGATAGATCCACCAGCTGAGTGGTCTAGAGAAATCTGAGCTTTCTCTGTAAGACCATAATAGAAGATGTCTAATTGCACCCATTCTGAAAACATTTCAGATGGGTATTTTCTTAGCATCTTTCTGTATCTCTCACAGGCATCATAAAGGGATTCATTATCTCCTTGTTTGAGGCCTTGGATGCTTAGCCTTAGCTGTGTCATCTGTTTTGGAGGAAAATAGTGATTTAGAAATTTTTCTGACAACTGTTTTCATGTCTTTATGCTGTGTTTAGGTTGGTTATTTAACCACCTCTTAGCTTGGTCTTTTACAGCAAATGGAAACAGTAATAATCTGTAGACATCCTGATCTACTTCCTTATCATGTACTGTGTTAGCAATTTGTAAAAATTGTGCCAGAAACTCTGTATGTTCTTCTTGCGGAAGACCGGAATACTGGCAACTTTGCTGCACCATGATAATGAGCTGAGGATTCAACTCAAAACTACTGACTCCAATGGAGGGTATACAGATACTACTCCCATATGAAGCAGTAGTGGGGTTAGCATATGACCCCAGAGTCCTTCTGGACTGTTCATTTCCACTTAGGTCCATGTTGGAGTAAAAGAGGTAATGTGGATTTAAATTATTTATTTTATTATATATAAAAATTTATTTTCGAAATAATAAAATAAAATAAAATAAGATAAAATAAAAACAAAATAATAAAAAAAATAAAAATAAAAAATAAAAATTTGAAAATGTTTTATGAAGATTTTCGAAAAATTTAGTAGAGAGAAAGTGGTTAGGATATTTTTGAAAAAGATAATTATTTATTTATTTATTTTTTAAAACTTAAAAGGATAAGATTTGAAAAATTTTGAAATTAAAATCTGAATTTTTCTAAAAAAATTCGAAATAATTGAAAAAAAAATAGTGAGAAAAGAAATTTTTTTGAATTTTGAATTTTATTATGAAAGAGAAAAACACACAAAAGATACAAGACTTAAAATTTTTAGATCTAATGATCCTTGTTTTCAAAAATTTTGGAGGGAAAACACCAAGGAACACCAAACTTAAAAATTTTAAGATCAAAACATAAAGAAGACTCAAGAACACTTTGAAGATTCACAAGAACAACAAGAACAGAAGAAAGAACACCAAACTTAAAATTTTTTAGAAAACCTCAATAAAATTTTCGAAAATTATAAAAAGATTAACAAGAAAATACCAAACTTAAAGTTTGGCACAAGAATTAATCAAAGAAAAATTATTTTTGAAAAAGTTTTAAAAAGCAGATACCCAATTGCCAAGAACATAAGCCACGCTCTAGCCAACTGAGCTATAAATGTAACGTGTTTTAAAGATGTATTATTTTTATAGATAAAAATAAATTTTTTTGAAAACTAATGTTTTGAAAAAGCACAAGAAAAACAAGAAAAGACACAGAACAAGACAAACCAAAGATCAAACAAGAAAAATTGACAAGAACAATTTGAAGATCACGGAAAAACAAAGAACACTAATTCGAAAATTTAAAGGAAAATACAATATATGTAATTGACACCAAACTTAGAACAAGACACTGAACTCACGAAAATAATATTGATGACTCTATAGCAACAAAAATAAATTATTCCTAATCTAAGAAACAAAATAAACCTTTAGTTGTTTAAACTCGAACAATCCCCGGCAACGGCACCAAAAACTTGGTGCACAAAATTGCAATCACACTTTTACAATCCGCACAACTAACCAGCAAGTGCATTGGGTCGTCCAAGTAATACCTTACGTGAGTGAGGGTCGAATCCCACGGAGATTGTTGGTTTGAAGCAAGCTATGTTTATTTTATTATTCTTAGTCAGGAGATCAATTATAATTATCAGTTTGAATTACTAAAAAATAAAAGAGCGTGAAATAATTACTTGTTGTGCAATAATGGAGAATATGTTGGAGTTTTGAAGATTCTTTATCTTCTGAATTCCTGTAACATAATATTCCTCTCATGCAAAAGTGCAAAGTTCCTTCCATGGCAAGCTCCATGTAGGGTGTCACCATTGTCAATGGCTACTTCCCATCCTCTCAGTGAAAATGGTCCAAATGCTCTGTCACAGCACGGCTAATCAGCTGTTGGTTCTCGATCATGTCGGAATAGAATCCATTGATTCTTTTGCATTTGTCATCACGCTCAACACTCGCGAGTTTGAAGCTCGTCACAGTCATCCAATCCCAGAATCCTACTCAGAATACCAAAGACAAGGTTTAGACTTTCCGGATTCTCATGAATGCCGCCATCAATTCTAGCTTATACCACGAAGATTCTGATTAAGGAATCTGAGAGATACTCATTCAATCTGATGTAGAACGGAGGTGGTTGTCAGACACACTTCATGGATTGAGGAAGGTGATGAGTGTCATAGATCACCACCTTCTCCATAGTTAAGCGCGAATGAACATCTTAGATAGGAACACGCATGTTTGAATGGAAAAACAGAAATAATTGCATTAATTCATCGAGACGCTGCAGAGCTCCTCACCCCCAACAATGGAGTTTAGAGACTCATGCCGTCAAAGAGTATAAAATTCAGATCTAAAAATGTCATGAGATACAAAATAAGTCTCTAAAAGTTGTTTAAATACTAAACTAGTAACCTAGGTTTACAGAAAATGAGTAAACTAAGATAATTGGTGCAGAAATCCACTTCTGGGGCCCACTTGGTATGTGCTGGGGCTGAGACTTAAGCTTCTCACGTGCCTGGGCTGTTTTTGGAGTTGAACACCAGGTTGTAACGTATTTTTGGCGTTGAACTCCAACTTGTAACCTGTTTCTGGCGCTGGATGCCAAACTGCAACATGAAACTGGCGTTGAACACCAGTTTACGTCATCTATCTTCGCGCAAAGTATGAACTATTATATATTGCGAGAAAGCCCTAAATGTCTACTTTCCAACCCAATTGAGAGCGCGCCAATTGGACTTCTGTAGCTCCAAAAAATCCGTTCCGAGTGCAGGGAGGTCAGAATCCAACAGCATCAGCAGTCCTTTTTTAGCCTAAATTAGATTTTGCTCAGCTCCCTCAATTTCAGCCAGAAAATACCTGAAATCACAGAAAAACACACAAACTCATAGTAAAGTCCAGAAATATGATTATTGCTTAAAAACTAATAAAATTCTATTAAAAACTAATTAAAACATGCTAAAATCTACATGAAATTACCCCCAAAAAGCGTATAAAATATCCGCTCATCAGGCACCATGACCTTTGAAAAAGCTCTGTGTGACCTAGGGTCAGGGATAAACATGATGCCACTCTCTGTAATAGAGAAACTGGGAATCTATAAGGTACAGGCTGCCATATTCTCATTAGAGATGGCAGATAAATCTATGAAAAAGGCTTATAGACTTGTAGAGGACGTGCTAGTGAAGGTTGAAGGCCTTTACTTTCCTGCTGATTTCATAATCCTAGAAATTAGGAAGGATGAGGATGAATCCATCATCCTTGGAAGACCCTTTCTAGCCACAGCAAGAGCTGTAATTGATGTTGACAGAGGAGTGTTGATCCTTCATGTGAATGAAGAATGCCTTGTAGTAAAGACTCAAGGTTCTCCATCTGTAACCACGGAGAGTAAGCATGAAGAGCTTTGAAGTACTGAAGATTGATGATTTAGAACTTATAATAAATTCTCGTTGCAAGTATAGTTTCTAAACCAAGCAATCAACCTTTCTTACAAACGTTTTGGTTGTCACAAGTAACAAACCCCTAAATAAATTGAAAACCGAAGTATTTAAACCTCGGGTTGTCTTCTCAAGGAATTGCAGGGAGGTATGTTCTTATTATTGGTTATGGGTTTTGTAAATCGGGGTTTTAAAGATGAGGAACAAGTAATTTAAATGGTAGATAAAATAAATAAATAACTGTAAAATAAACTCTTGGCAAGATATGAAAATTCAGAAGTCCTATCCTAGTTACTCCTATAAGAATGGAAGTTAATCCCACTTAGTTAACCTTTGCGTAAGCAAGGGAAAGTCAAGTGAACCAATTGGTTAGATTTCCCAAGTCCTAGCCAAATCCTAAGGAAAGACTAGAGTTAGTGGAATTCCAGTTAATTAGCCGACATAACAATCAATCATGAATAGTTGATAACTAAAGAGCTTCCAGTTAATCTATTAAAGCAAAAAAGGAATAAAATCTACTTGAATGAAAATAATTTGGATAAAGCCCAAGCGTCAATAACATGAATTAGAGAAAATAATCATAACTCTGAAATACTTCAAATTATATTAATTAAGAAAATCCCAACATGAATGGCTCATAAGTCAAATAGGCAACATATGTAATACAAGCATTAAATTATCTGAGAGTAAAAGAGAAAATAAATAAAAACAGGAACATTGAACCTGATATGAAGATGAAATAATCCTGAAGTGAAAAGAAATCCTAATCCTAAAATAAATTCTAATCCTAATCCTGAGAGAGGAGAGAGCCACTCTCTCTAAAAACTACATCTAAAACTAAAAATTATGAATTATGAAAGCATTATTATGAATGGATGCGTTCTCCCACTTTATAGCCTCTAATCTGTGTTCTCTGGGCCGAAAACTGGGTCAGAAACAGCCCAGAAATCGCTGATTGTCAAATCTGGTCCGTACAGGTCGCAGCAAAATGACGCGGAGGCGTCATCCACGTGTCCGCGCGGATTGAAGTTCGCAGATGCAACGCGGACGCGTCATTCACGCGTTTACGTCGCCTAACTTTGGGGCAGTGGTGGACGAAATTGTGATCATCAACAATGGCTCCAAAGATTTAGTGCTCTCAAACGTGAATCTCACTTTGTCACAACTCCGCACAACTAACCAGCAAGTGTACTGGGTCGTCCAAGTAACACCTTACGTAAGTAAGGGTCGATCCCACAGAGATTGTTGGTATGTAGCAAGCTATGGTCATCTTGTAAAACCCAGTCAGGTGGATTTAACTGGATTAAGAGATTATTTGTTTAAATAAAGATAATAAAATAAATAGAAAATAAAGATAAAGTTACTCATGTAATTCAATGGTGGGAATTTCAGATAGGTGTATGGAGGTGCTGTGTTCCTTCTGAATCTCTGCTTTTCTACTTCCTCCTTCTAGTTTTTCATCACTCCTTTCCATGGCAAGCTGTATGTAGGGCATCACCGTTGTCAATGGCTACTTCCCATCCTCTCAGTGAAAATGGTCCAAATGCTCTGTCACAGCACGGCTAATCATCTGTCGGTTCTCAATCAGGTTGGAATAGAATCCTGTAATTCTTTTGCGTCTGTCACTAACGCCCAGCCTTCAGGAGTTTGAAGCTCATCACAGTCATTCAATCCCGGAATCCTACTCGGAATACCACAGACAAGGTTAGACTTTCCAGATTTCCATGAATGCCGTCATCAATTCTAGCTTATACCACGACAATTCTGATTAAGGAATCCAAGAGATATGCACCCGGCCTAAGGTAGAACGGAAGTGGTTGTCAGTCACGCACGTTCATAGGTGAGAATGATGATGAGTGTCACGGATCATCTCATTCATCAAGTTGAAGTGCAACGAATATCTTAGAACAGGAATAAATCGAATTGGATAGAAGATAGTAGTAATTGCGTTAAAACTTGAGGTACAACAGAGCTCCACACCCTTAATCTATGGTGTGTAGAAACTCCACCGTTGAAAATACATAAGTGAAAGGTCCAGGCATGGCCGAATGGCCAGCCCCCAAAACTTGATCACAGGATCAAAAATACAATTCAGGATCCAGGATGTCTAATATGATAGTAAAAAGTCCTATTTATACTAGACTAGCTACTCGGGTTTACAGGAGTAAGTAATTGATGCATAAATCCACTTCCGGGGCCCACTTGGTATATGTTTAGGTTGAGCTTGATCTATCCATGAGCTGAGGCTTCTCTTGGAGTTGAACGCCAAGTTGTAACGTGTTTTGGGCGTTCAACTCTGGTTCGTGACGTGTTTCTGGCGTTTGACTCCAGAATGCAGCATGGAGCTGGCATTGAGTGCCAGTTTACGTCGTCAAATCTCGAATAAAGTATAGACTATTATATATTGCTGGAAAGCTCTGGATGTCTTATTTCCAACGCCATTAAGAGCGCACCATTTAATGTTCTGCAGCTCCAGAAAATCTATTTCGAGTGCAGGGAGGTCAGATACCAATAGCATCAGCAGTCCTTTGTCAGCCTTCTTCCAGAGTTTTGCTCAGGTCCCTCAATTTCAACCAGAAAATACCTGAAATCACAGAAAAACACAAAAACTCATAGTAAAATCCAGAAATGTGAATTTAGCATAAAAACTAATGAAAACATCCCTAAAAGTAACTAGATTATACTAAAAACTACCTAAAAACAATGCCAAAAAGCGTATAAATTATCCGCTCATCACAACACCAAACTTAAATTGTTGCTTGTCCCCAAGCAACTGAAAATCAAATAGGATAAAAAGAATAGAATATACTATAAATTCCAAAATATCAATGAATATTTAATTCTAATTAGATGAGCGGGAGTTATAGCTTTTTGCTTCTAAACAGTTTTGGCATCTCACTTTTTCCTTTGAAGTTTAGAATGATTGGCTTCTCTAGGAACTTAGAATTTCGGATAGTATTATTGATTCTCCTAGTTAAATATGTTGATTCTTGAACACAGCTACTTTTATGAGTCTTGGCCGTGGCCCTAAGCACTTTGTTTTCCAGTATTACCACCGGATACATAATTGCCACAGACACATGACTGGGTGAACCTTTTCAGATTGTGACTCAGCTTTGCTAGAGTCCCCAGTTAGAGGTGTCCAGAGCTCTTAAGCACACTCTTTTTGCTTTGGATCACGACTTTAACCACTCAGTCTCAAGCTTTTCACTTGGGCCTTCATGACACAAGCACATGGTTAGGGACAGCTTGATTTAGCCGCTTAGGCCTGGATTTATTTCCTTGGGCCCTCCTATCCATTGATGCTCAAAGCCTTGGATCCTTTTCACCCTTGCCTTTTGGTTTTAAGGGTTATTGGCTTTTTCTGCTTCTTTCTAAATTTTTTTTTGCCACTTTTTTTTTTCCGCAAGCTTTTGCTTTTTCACTGCTTTTTCTTACTTCAAGCATCAATTTTATGATTTTTCAGATCATCAATAACATTTCTCTTTGTTCATCATTCTTTCAAGAGCCAACAATTTTAACATTCATAAACAACAAGATAAAAAATATGCACTGTTTAAGCATTCATTCAGAAAACAAAAAGTATTGTCACCACATCAATATAATTAAACTAAAGTCAAGGATAATTTTGAAATTCATGTACTTCTTGTTCTTTTGAATCAAAAACATTTTTCATTTAAGAGAGGTGAAGGATTCATGGAATTATTTATAGCCTTAAGGCATAGTTACTACATACTAATGATCATGAAGTGGAGACACAAAACATAAACACACATATAGCATAAAAAATCGAAAAACAGAAAAATAAGAACAAGGAATGAGTCCACCTTAGTGAGGGTGGCGCATTCTTGAAGGACCAATGGTGCTTTTTGAGCTTCTCTATGTCTTTTCCTTGCCTTTGTTGCATGATCCCTAATGATTTTGGTGCTCTTATCCTTAGTTGCTCCCAATAATTGTGTGGAGGAAAATATATTCCCTGAGGTATCTCAGGGATCTCCTGATGAGGGAATTCCTCATGCTCTCTTGATATGCAGTCAAATGCTCTATTATTGAGCTATGGACCCTTTGAGATGAATCTCTCCATCTTCCTTGACTCATAGGTGGAAGCAATTGTCTTCCCTTTTTCTTCTTTTTTTTTGAGGTTTCTCTGGCCTTAGGTGCCATCAATGGTTATGGAAAAGCAAAAAGCTATGCTTTTACCACATCAAACTTAGAATGTTGCTCGCCCTCGAGCAAAAGAAGAAAGAATAGAAGAAGAAGAAGATATGGAGGAGAGGGAGAGAGGTGGGTATTCGGCTATATAGGGTGGGTTTGGTTGGGAAAGAGAATTTGAATTTTGAAGGTAGGTGGGGTGTATGGGGAAGATGGATAGATGTGAATGGTGAATAAAAAACAGAAGGGATGACCATGAATGGAGAGAGAGAGGGTGAGGTAGGTGGGGATCCTGTGGGGTCCACAGATCCTGAGGTGTCAAGGATTTACATCCCTGCACCAATTAGGCATGTAGAATTCCTTTGCATACAATTCTGACGTTTAAACGCCGAAGTGATGCTCAATCTGGGCGTTCAACGCCCAATTGTAGCATATTTCTGGCGTTGAACGCCAGTTCCATGCTGGTTTCTGGCGTTCAGCGCCAGATCCATGCTCTGTTCTGGCGTTGAACGCCAACCAGATGCTCCTTACTGGCGTTTAAACGCCAGTAAGTCCTTCCTCCAGGGTGTAATTTTTCTTCTGCTTTTTTTGATTCTGTTTTTAATTTTAATATTTTTTTCGTGACTCCACATGATCATGAACCTAATAAAACACAAAATAACAATAAAATAAAAATAAAATTTGATAAATAAAAATTGGGTTTCCTCCCAACAAGCGCTCCTTTAATGTCACTAGCTTGACAGTGGGCTCTCATGGAGCCTTAGAAAAGTTCAGACCACGATGAAGTCCTCCCAACACCAAACTTAGAGTTTGAATGTGGGGTCTTCTCAACACCAAACTTAGAGTCTGGTTGTGGCCTCCCAACATTAAACTTAGAGTTTGACTGTGGGGGCTTTGTCTGACTCTGTATTGAGAGAAACCTTTCATGCTTTCTCTCCAGTGTTACAGAGGGATGGCCGTGTGCCTTAAACACAAGGTAGTCCCCATTCAATTGAAGGACTAATTCTCCTCTGTTAACATCAATCACAGCACCTGCTGTGGCTAGGAAAGTTCTTCCAAGGATGATGCATTCATCCTCCTCCTTCCTAGTGTCTAAGATTATGAAATCAGCAGGGATGCAAAGGCCTTCAACCTTTACTAACACGTCCTCTACTAATCCATAAGCTTGTCTTACTGACTTGTCTGCCAATTGTAATAAGAATAAGGCAGGATGTACCTCAATGATCCTTAGTTTCTCCATTACAGAGAGTGACATAAGATTTATCCCTAACCCTAGGTCACACAGAGCCTTGTTAAAGGTCATGGTGCCTATGGTACATGGCATTGAGAATTTGCCAGGATCTTGTCTCTTTTGAGGTAAGATTTTCTGAACCCATGTATCTAGTTCACTAATGAGCAAGGGAGGTTCACCTTCCTAAGTCTCATTACCAAATAACTTGGCATTCAGCTTCATGATGGCTCCTAGATATTGAGCAACTTGCTCTCCAGTTACATCTTCATCCTCTTCAGAGGAAGAATAATCTTCAAAGCTCATGAATGGCAGAAGGAGATTTAGTGGAATCTCTATGGTCTCTATATGAGCCTCAGATTCTTTTAGGTCCTCAATAAGGAACTCCTTCTTGTTTGAGAGACGTCCCAAGAGGTCTTTCTCACTAGGATTTTCGTCCTTCTCCTCCCTTGTGCATTCGGCCATATTGATTACATCAATGGCCTTGCACTCTCCTTTTGGATTCTCTTCTGTATTGTTTGGGAGAATACTGGGAGGAGTTTCAATGACTTTCTTACTCAGCTGGCCCACTTGTGCCTCCAAATTTCTAATGGAGGATCTTGTCTCACTCCTGAAACATAAAATGGCCTTTGATAGATCAGAGACTAAGTTTGCTAAATTAGAAGGGCTCTGCTCAGAATTCTCTGTTTGTTGCTGAGAAGATGATGGAAAAGGTTTGTTATTGCTGAGCCTGTTTCTTCCACCATTACTAAAGCCTTATTGAGGTTTTTGTTGATCCTTCCATGAGAAATTTGGATGATTTCTCCATGATGAATTATAGGTGTTTCCATAAGGTTCACCCATGTAATTAACCTCTGTCATTGTAGGGTTTTCAGGATCATAAGCTTCTTCTTCAGAAGATGCCTATTTAGTACTGTTGGATGCATTTTGCCATCCATTCAGACTTTGAGAAATCATGTTGACTTGCTGAGTCAACACTTTGTTCTGAGCCAATATGACATTCAGAGCATCAATTTCAAGAACTCCCTTCCTCTGAGGTGTTCCATTATTCACGGAATTTCTCTCAGAAGTGTACATGAATTGGTTATTTGCAACCATGTCAATAAGTTCCTGAGCTTCTGCAGGCATTTTCTTTAGGTGAATGGATCCACCTGCAGAATGGTCCAATGACATTTTGGAAAACTCAAATAGACCATAATAGAATATATCTAATATGGTCCATTCTGAAAACATGTCAGAAGGACACTTTTTGGTCATCTGCTTGTATCTTTCCCAAGCTTCATAGACGGATTCACCATCTTTTTGCTTGAATGTTTGAACATCCACTCTAAGCTTGCTCAGCTTTTGAGGAGGAAAGAATTTATCCAAGAAGGCCGTGACCAGCTTATCCCAGGAGTCCAGGTTATCTTTAGGTTGTGAGTCCAACCATGTTCTAGCTCTGTCTCTTACAACAAAAGGGAAAAGCATGAGACTGTAGACTTCAGGATCTACTCCATTTGTCTTAACAGTCTCACAAATCTGCAAGAACTCAGTTAAAAACTGATAAGGATCTTCAGATGGAAGTCCATGAAACTTGCAGTTCTGTTGCATCAAAGCAACTAATTGAGGTTTCAGCTCAAAATTGTTTGCTCCAATGGCAGGAATTGAGATGCTTCTTCCATCAAACTTGGACGTTGGTTTAGTGAAATCAGCAAGCATCCTTCTTGCATTATCGGCTGCCATCTCCTTCTCTTGTTCGAAAATTTCAGAAAGTTTGCCTCTGGATTGTTGTAATTTAGCTTCTCTTAGTTTCCTCTTCAGATTCCTTTTAGGTTCTGGATCAGCTTCAACAAAGATGCCTCTTTCCTTATTTCTGCTCATATGAAAGAGAAGAGAAAAAGAAAAGGAAGAGGAATCCTCTATGTCACAGTAAAGAGGATCCTTATTGTTAGTAGAAGAAGAAAATAATAAAGAAAGGAGAATCCAAACACAAGGGTAAGGATAGAGGCAGTGATTGGAGATGAAGAGAGGTGAAGAGAAGTGTTAGTAAATAAATAAATAAATAGAAGAAGAGAGAGAGGGAGAATTCAAAAATAATTTTGAAAAAGTAGTTAATGATTTTTGAAAATTAAAGATAAGATATAATTAAAATTAAAATTTTAAAATAATTAAAAAGAATTTTTGAAAAATAGATGAGATATTTTCAAAAATTAAAGAGGAAAAAGTAGTTAGGTGCTTTTGAAAAAGATAAGAAACAAATAAAAAGTCAAATAGTTAGTTGAAAAAGATATTAAAATCAAATTTGAAAAGATAAGAAGATAAGAAGTTATATAAGATATTTTGAAATCAAATTTTTGAAAAAGATAAAATTTTAAAAAAGATATGATAAAAAGATAAGATAAGATAGATTTAATTTTTAAAATTAAAATTAATTACTTAACTAACAAGAAACTAAAAGATAAGATTCTAAAATTTAAAGATTGAACCTTTCTTAACAAGAAAGTAACAAACTTCAAATTTTTGAATCAATCATATTACTTGTTAGTATAATTTTCAAAAATCAAGATAAAATTAAGAAAAAGATTTTTTCAAAAAATATTTAAAAAGATTTTCGAAAATTAATAAGAAAAATGAAAAAGATTTAATTTTTGAAAAAGTTTTAAAAAGATAAAATTTTTTTAAAATTGAAAATTTGACTTGACTTGTAAGAAACAACTAATTTTAAAAATTTTTTACCAAGTCAACTCAAATTTTTGAAAATTTGGAGAGAAATAAGGAAAAGATATTTTTTTATTTTTAAATTTTTAATGATGAGAGAGAAAAACACAAAAATGACCCAAAACATGAAAATTTTGGATCAAAACACATGATGCATGCAAGAACACTATGAATGTCAAGATGAACACTAAGAACACTTTGAAGATCATGATGAACATCAAGAACATATTTTTGAAAAATTTTTGATGCAAAGAAAACATGCAAGACACCAAACTTAGAATTCTTTAATGCATGGACACTATGAATGCAAAAATGCATATGAAAAACAACATACAACACAAAACAAGAAAACATCAAGATCAAACAAGAAGACTTGTCAAGAACAACTTGAAGATCATGAAGAACACCATGAATGCATGAATTTTCGAAAAATGCAAAAAAAAATTTTAAAGCATGCAATTGACACCAAACTTAAAAATTGACTCAATACTCAAACAAGAAACACAAAATATTTTTGGTTTTTATGATTTTATGATTTTTTTTGAATTTTTATTATTTTTTTTTTCAAAAATTATATTTTTGAAAAACGAAAATAAAGAAAAAAATTTTTGAACGATTTTTGAAAACTTTTTTGAAAGGAAAATAAAAAGAAAATTACCTAATCTGAGCAACAAGATGAACCGTCAGTTGTCCATACTCGAACAATCTCCGGCAACGGCGCCAAAAACTTGGTGGACGAAATTGTGATCATCAACAATAGCTCCAAAGATTTGGTGCTCTCAAACATGAATCTCACTTTGTCACAACTCTGCACAACTAACTAGCAAGTGTACTGGGTCGTCCAAGTAACACCTTACATGAGTAAGGGTCGATCCCACAGAGATTGTTGGTATTAAGCAAGCTATGGTCATCTTGTAAATCCCAGTCAGGCGGATTTAACTGGATTAAGAGATTATTGGTTTAAATAAAGATAATAAAATAAATAGAAAATAAAGATAAAGTTACTCATGTAATTCAATGGTGGGAATTTCAGATAGGTGTATGGAGGTGCTGTGTTCCTTCTGAATCTCTGCTTTTCTACTTCTTCCTTCTAGTTTTTCATCACTCCTTTCCATGGCAAGCTGTATGTAGGGCATCACCGTTGTCAATGGCTACTTTCCATCCTCTCAGTGAAAATGATCCAAATGCTCTGTCACAGCACGGCTAATCATCTGTCGGTTCTCAATCAGGTTGGAATAGAATCCTGTGATTCTTTTGCGTCTGTCACTAACGCCCAGCCTTCAGGAGTTTAAAGCTCGTCACAGTCATTCAATCCCGGAATCCTACTCGAAATACCACAGACAATGTTAGATTTTCCGGATTTCCATGAATGCCGTCATCAATTCTAGCTTATACCACGATGATTCTGATCAAGGAATCCAAGAGATATGCACCCGGCCTAAGGTAGAACGGAAGTGGTTGTCAGTCACGCACGTTCATAGGTGAGAATGATGATGAGTGTCACGGATCATCTCATTCATCAAGTTAAAGTGCAACGAATATCTTAGAACAGGAATAAATCGAATTGGATAGAAGATAGTAGTAATTGCATTAAAACTTGAGGTACAGCAGAGCTCCACATCCTTAATCTATGGTGTGTAGAAACTCCACCGTTGAAAATATATAAGTGAAAGGTCCAGGCATGGCCGAATAGCCAGCCCCCAAAACGTGATCACAGGATCAAAAATACAATTCAGGATCCAAGATGTCTAATATGATAGTAAAAAGTCCTATTTATACTAGACTAGCTACTAGGGTTTACAGGAGTAAGTAATTGATGCATAAATCCACTTTCGGGGCCCACTTGGTGTATGTTTGGGCTGAGCTTGATCTATCCACGAGCTGAGGCTTCTCTTGGAGTTGAACACCAAGTTGTAACGTGTTTTGGGCGTTCAACTCTGGTTCGTGACGCGTTTCTGGCGTTTAACTCCAGAATGCAGCATGGAGCTGGCGTTGAGCTCCAGTTTACGTCATCAAATTTCAAATAAAGTATGGACTATTATATATTTCTGGAAAGATCTGGATGTCTTCTTTCCAACGCCAATGAGAGCGCGCCATTTGGAGTTCTGTAGCTCCAAAAAATCCATTTCGAGTGCAGGAAGGTCAGATTCCAACAGCATCAGCAGTCCTTTGTCAGCCTTCTTTCAGAGTTTTGCTCAGGTCCCTCAATTTCAGCCAGAAAATACCTAAAATCACAGAAAAACACACAAACTCATAGTAAAGTCCAGAAATGTGAATTTAGCATAAAAACTAATGAAAACATCCCTAAAAGTAACTAGATCATACTAAAAACTACCTAAAAATAATGCCAAAAAGCGTATAAATTATCCGATCATCAGGCAGCTATGGGAAATTATATATCATATCGAAGCTCCAGATGTTAGCTTTTCAACGCAACTGGAACCGCATCATTTGGACCTCTGTAGCTAAAGTTATAGCTGTTTGAGTGCGAAGAGGTCAGGCCGGACAGCTTAGCAATTTCTCCAATTTCTTGTATTCCTTCCACTTTTGCATGCTTCCTTTCCATCCTCTGAGCCATTTCTGCCCTGTAATCTCTGAAATTACTTAACACACATATCAAGGCATCTAATGGTAATGAGAGAGGATTAAACATAGGGAACCTAATGCCAAAGAAGCATATTTTCAATCAAAGCACATAATTATGAAGGCAAATGTAAAACCATGCAAATAGTATGAATAAGTGGGTAAAGAGTTGATAAAAACCAATCAATTGAGCACAAGATAAACCTCATTGAATCTTGCATACCATCTCTGAGTGCGAGTCATTTCCCTTTTACTCTTAAAGCCGCAGAGAACTCTAAGCTGGCCATCTGTTTCAAGTAAACCATATTCAAGTGGAAAAATAAAGATAAGAGTCAAGGATTTTACCCACTTGAAGTCTGAATTGGGTGGTAATGGCCTTGGGATTAGTGTTTCTAGTGGTTCTGCAAGATCTACTCCCTTGTGGTCTTTAGTGAATTCCTCCACTTCTTCGCAAATTTTTTCTTTTCAGCCATGTCTTGATCAAAGTCACTGATATCTTCCTCGTCACTAAAGTCATAAATTGGAGGTTGAGAAAAGTCGACTCTGCATCATCTTCGTATTCACTTGGGAAAGATTCTTCTGTCTCAAAGAATTCACTTGCAGATGCAAGTTCATTGCTAAGAGAACTCGACTCGTGATCATCGTCAGCAAGGAAACTTGCTTCTTGGGTTATTCCGTCCAGTTCTTCATAAGATATCTGCATTAGAGGCTGTGCAACATCCTCTTTAGCATCAATTGTAACATCCTTGACGGAATTCTCCACAACTCTGGATTCAGGTGGCGGTTCGGCATCTCCTAAATCTTTAACCAACTCTTCTTCTTCTACAATGACAGTGTCCTCTACTTGTTCCAGTACGAAGTTATGCTCTATGCTGTCCACTAGAGCTTCTAGCGTCTTCTTTGTGCTGCGTTCTTCATTGGATTCTCCACATAAAGCCATGGGAGTCCGTTGAGGGGCTGAACGTCTGGAAGATAATTGACTTATTGCTTGCTCCAGTTGATGAAGGGTTGCATTAAATTGTTTTACTGATTCTTCGAGGCGAACCTGTGATTCTGGGCTTGATGGATATGGACATGGTGTATAGGGGAGTGGTGGTTCTTGGGAGTAATTGGATTGGCGTTGGGGTGGATAAGGATCATGTGGTAGTGAATGGTGAAAAGAAGCTTGTGAGTGTGGTGGGTTGAGAATGTGTTGAAAGGATGGTCTCTGAGCACAGAGTGGGGCTTGTTGGTAGTTACAAGGCGGTCCACCAAAATCTATCAGTTAGGCATGCATTGTAGAATGGTCTTTGTCCATGATATCTAGGAGGATGTTGTTGCCTAAAGGGGTGATCAGATCCTCGTGGCTCCAACCATCTTTGATTGCTTAGACCTTGATACATAGTCCTGTTATAGCTTCCATTCCTTGCAACAAAATTAGAACTAAACTCAAAGCGAGAGGGGTGAGAATTCATAATAGATATCAGAAATAAGAGGGAAGAGATAAAACAAATAAACAAGTAAAAGAAAAATATTTTTTTTTTGAAAAATATTTACAATAACCAATAATAAGGCACACGTTTGCAATTCCCCGACAACGGCGCCATTTTGAAGAACTGAAGATTGATGGTTTAGAAGTTATAATAAATTCTCATTGCAAGTATAGTTTCTAAACCAAGCAATCAACCTTTCTTACAAACGTTTTGGTTTTCACAAGTAACAAACCCCTAAATAAATTGATAACCGAAGTATTTAAACCTCGGGTCGTCTTCTCAAGGAATTGCAGGGAGGTATGTTCTTATTATTGGTTATGGGTTTTGTAAATTGGGGTTTTAAAGATGAGGAACAAGTAATTTAAATGGCAGATAAAATAAATAAATAACTGTAAAATAAACTCTTGGCAAGATATGAAAATTCAGAAATCCTATGCTAGTTACTCCTATAAGAATGGAAGTTAATCCCACTTAGTTAACCTTTGCGTAAGCAAGGGAAAGTCAAGTGAACCAATTGGTTAGATTTCCCAAGTTCTAGCCAAATCCTAAGGAAAGACTAGAGTTAGTGGAATTCCAGTTAATTAGCCGACACAACAATCAATCATGAATAGTTGATAACTCAAGAGCTTCCAATTAATCAATTAAAGCCAAAAAGGAATAAAATCTACTTGAATAAAAATAATTTGGATAAAGCCCAAGCGTCAATAACATGAATTAGAGAAAATAATCATAACTCTGAAATACTTCAAATTATATTAATTAAGAAAATCCCAACATGAATGGCTCATAAGTCAAATAGGCAACATATGTAATACAAGCATTAAATTATCTGAGAGTAAAAGAGAAAATAAATAAAAACAGGAACATTGAACCTGATATGAAGATGAAATAATCCTGAAGTGAAAAGAAATCCTAATCCTAAAATAAATTCTAATCCTAATCCTAATCCTAAGAGAGAGGAAAGAGCCACTATCTCTAAAAACTACATCTAAAACTAAAAATTATAAATTATGAAAGCATTATTATGAATTGGATGCGTTCCCCCACTTTATAGCCTCTAATCTGTGTTCTCTGAGCCAAAAATTGGGTCAGAAACAGTCTAAAAATCGCTGATTGTGAAATCTGGTCCGTACCGGTCGCGGCAAAGTGACGCAGAGGCATCATCCATGCGTCCGCGCGGATTGAAGTTCGCAGATGCGATGCGGGCGCGTCATTCACGCGTTTGTGTTGCTTAACTTTGGGGCAGCTATGGTAAATTATATATCAAATCGAAGCCCCAGACGTTAACTTTCCAACGCAACTGAAACCGCATCATTTGGACCTCTGTAGCTAAAGTTATAGCCATTTGAGTGCAAAGAGGTCAGGCCGGACAGCTTAGCAATTTCTCCAACTTCTTGTATTCCTTCCACTTTTACATGCTTCCTTTCCATCCTCTGAGCCATTCCTGCCCTGTAATATCTGAAATCACTTAACACACATATCAAGGCATCTAATGGTAATGAGAGAGGATTAAACATAGGGAACTTAAGGCCAAAGAAGCATGTTTTCAATCAAAGCATATAATTAGGAAGGCAAATGTAAAACCATGCAAATAGTATGAATAAGTGGGTAAAGAGTTGATAAAAACCACTCAATTGAGCACAAGATAAACCATAAAATAGTGGTTTATCAAGCTTCTCCCAATACAGAGTCAAACAGAGCCCCTACATTCAAACTCTATGTTTGGTGTTGAGAGGCCACAGCCAAACTCTATGTTTGGTGTTGGGAGATCTCAACCATACTCTCATCATCTATGAGGCACCATGAGAGCTCTCTGTCAAGCTATTGACATTAAAGAAGCGCTTATTGGGAGGCAACCCAATTTTATTTTAATTTTATCTATGTTATTTTATGTTTTCTTTTAGGTTGATGATCATGTGATGTCACAAAGACACTCATAACAATAAAGCAGAAGTCAAAAATAGCACACCCTGGAGGAAGGACTTACTGGCATTTAAACGCCAGTAAGGGCAGCAAAATGGGCATTTAAACGCCCAATCTGGCACCTTTCTGGGCATTTAAACGCCAGAACAGGGCACCAGACTGGCGTGTAAACGCCAAAACAAAGCAGAAAGCTGGCGTTTAAATGCCAAAGCAGGGCAACAACTTGGCATTTAAACGCCAGAAAAGTAAGGAAAGCTAGCGTTTAAACGCCAGAACAGGGCAGCAGACTGGCGTTTAAACGCCAGGATTGCACTCTAAGGCGTTTTGAACGCCAAATTAGAGAGGAATGAGAAATCCTTGGTCCCTCAGGATCTGTGGACCCCACAGGATCCCCACCTACCTCAACTCATTCTCTCTCCTTTTCACCATCACAAACACCCTCTTGTCCCCTTGGCCGAACCCTATACACCCTCCATCTCCTCCATTTTCTTCTCCCTCTCCCTCTTTCCCTCTTCTTTTGCTCGAGGACGAGCAAATATTTTAAGTTTGGTGTGGTAAATGTATTGCTTTTTGTTTTTCCATAACCATTTATGGCACCTAAGGCCGGAGAAACCTCTAAAAAGAGGAAAGGGAAGACAACAACTTCCGCCTCCGAGTCATGGGAGATGGAGAGATTCATCTCAAGGGTCCATAGCTCAGTAGTAGAGCATTTGACTGCACATCAAGAGAGCCCACTCATAGACCTCAATAAGAGCATGAGGAATTCCCTCATCAAGAAATCCCTAAGATGCATCAAGGGATACATTTTCCTCCACACAACTATTAGGAGCAACACAGGCAATGAAGAGACATAGAGGAGCTCAAGAGCACCATTGGTTCTTCAAGAAGAAGACGCCACCTGACGTTAGGATTTTTGCCAGTAAAGAATGTCATAAAAACAGTCGCGTTGTAGATATAGTCTCTAAACCGACAAAATTCCCTTCGTACAAACGTTTTGGGTGTCACAAGTAACAAACCCCTTTAGAAATTGTTAACCAAGTATTCAAACCTCGGGTCGTCTTCTCAAGGAACTGCGAGGAAGTATGTTCTTATTATTGGTTATAAAGGTTGTAATCGGGGTTTAGAAGGTGAGAAGCAAGTAATTTAAATGATGAGTGAATTAAATGGCAATTAAAAATAAATAATAACTGTAAAACAACTCTTGGCAAGATAAGGGAATTTAGAGGTCTAACTTAGTTATCTCTCTCAACTATAATAAAAGTTGAATCTAAACTCCACTTGGTCAACCTTTACCAGGGCAAAGGAAAGTCAAGGGACTAATTAAATTGACCTTTGAATCCTAATTATTTCCTAAGAAAAGGTTGGGATTATTCAGGTTCAGCTCAATTAGCAAGATAACGATTATTAATTACGTTGAGTTTAATAACTGTTGAGTTACTAAATTCTTAATCAGAACCAAAAGGGGAAAAAGTAAAATTGCTGGAATAATAAAAATATCCTTAGATGGGAAGCAATGGCAACTTAATTCAAAGAGAACAATTATAAACTGAAAATACCTCAATTATCATTAATTCAAAGAACAATCCGTGACATGGGAGAAATTCATAAATCAAATTATAATAATCAATTCAAATGTTGGAAAAAATAAATAAAAGTAAAACTTAAGATAAAAGAACATTAAACCTGGGATCCAGAGTTACTCTTAAAACAAGAAGAAATCCTAAATCCTAAAAGAGAGAGAGAACCTCTCTCTAGACTAAATCTAAATCATAGAAAAACTAGAAAATTGGCGAACTCTCTCTGAATGGATGCATTTCCCCACTTCATAACCTCTGGTCTATGCCTTCTGGACTTGGATTTGGGCCAAAAAGGGCCTCAGAACTCGTTATGAGCATTTTCTGTAATTTCTGGTGCGTGGCCTCTGTCACGCGTCCGCGTGGGTCACGCGTCCGCGTGGGTCACGCGTCCGCGTGGGTCACGCGGTCGCGTCATTCGGAGCTTTTCCTTGCCACGCGGTCGCGTCAGTCATGCGACCGCGTCATGTGCGTTCTGCTTAAGGCACGCGGTCGCGTCAGTCATGCGGCCACGTCGCTGCTGATTCGTGCTTGGCACGCGATCGCGTCGTCCATGCGATCGCGTGGATACCAGTTTCCTTAAAGCTCCGTTTTGCTTTCTCCTTTCCTTTTAGTATGTTTCCTTTTTCATCCTTTAAGTCATTCTGCCTTAGAAAATCTGAAACTACTCAACACACTAATCACGGCATCGAATGGAAATAAAGGTAATTAAAATAATTAATTTTCAAAGCTTAGGAAACATGTTTTTCACAATATGACATAATAAGGAAGGGAAAGTAAAACCATGCAATTAATGTGAATAAGTAGTTGAGGGATTGTATAAATCACTCAAATTAAGCACAAAAGATCTCATGAAATATGGGTTTATCACCACCCTCACTAAGGTGGACTCATTCCTTAAATCTCTTTGTCTATTTATTTTTCTGTTTTCGATTTTTAGGCTGTATGTTCTATCTATGTTTGAGTCTTCACTACATGATCATTAGTGTCTAGTGTCTATGCCTTAAAGCTATGAATAAATGAATCCTTCACCTCTCTTAAATGAAAAATATGCTTAATTACAAAAGAACAAGAAGTACTTGGATTTCAAATTTTATCATGAAACTAGTTTAATTAGTTTGATGTGGTGGCAATACTTTTTGTTCTCTGAATGAATGCTTGAACAGTGCATGTTTTTGATCTTGTTGTTTATGAATGTTAAAGTTGTTGGCTCTTGAAAGAATGATGAACAAAGAGAAATATTGTTGATAATCTAAAAAATCATGAAATTAGTTCTTGAAGCAAGAAAAAGCAGTGAAAAAAAAGGGAAAAATGGCGAAAAAAAAGAAAAGAAAGAGCCAATAGCCCTTAAAACCAAAAGGCAAGGGTAAAAATGATCCAAGGCTTTGAGAATTAATGGATAAGAGGGCCAAGGAAATAATATCCAGGCCTAAGCGGCTAAATCAAGCTGTCCCTAACCACGTGCTTGTGTTATGAAGGTCCAAGTGAAAAACTTGAGACTGAGTGGTTAGAGTCGTGACCCAAATCAAAAAGAGTGTGCTTAACAACTCTGGACACCTCTAACTAGGGACTTTAGCAAAGCTGAGTTACAATCTGAAAAGGTTCACCCAGTTATGTGTCTATGGCATTTATGTATCCGGTGGTAATACTGGAAAACAAAGTGCTTAGGGTCACGGCCAAGTCTCATAAAGTAGCTGTGTTCAAGAATCAACGTACTGAACTAGGAGAATTAATAACACTATCTAAAATTCTGATTTCCTATAGATGCCAATCATTCTGAATTTCAAAGGATAAAGCGAGATGACAAAACTGTTCAGAAGCAAAAAAGCTACAAGCCCCGCTCATCTAATTAGGACTAAGTTTCATTGATACTATGGGATTCATTGTATATTCTCTTCTGTTTATCTTATTTTGTTTTCAGTTGCTTAGGGACAAGCAATAATTTAAGTTTGGTGTTGTGATGAGCGGATAATTTATACGCTTTTTGGCATTATTTTTAGGTAGTTTTTAGTAGGATCTAGCTACTTTTTGGGATGTTTTTATTAGTTTTTATGCAAAATTCACATTTCTAGACTTCACTATGAGTTTGTGTATTTTTCTGTGATTTTAGGTATTTTCTGGCTGAAATTGAGGGACCTGAGCAAAAATCTGATTCAGAGGCTGACAAAGGACTGCAGATGCTGTTTGATTTTGTCCTCCCTGCACTCGAAGTGGATTTTCTGGAGCTACAGAACTCCAAATGGCGCGCTCTTACTCAAAGTAAACATCCAGGGCTTTCCAGCAATATATAATTGTTCATACTTTGCCTGAGTTTTGACGACGCAAACTGGCGTTCAAACGCCCATTCTCTGCCCTATTCTGAAGTCAAAACGCCAGGGCTGGCATAAAAGTTGGAGTTAAACGCCCAAACTGGCACCAAATTTGGCGTTTAACTCCAAGAGTAGTCTCTACACGTGTAAAGCTCAATGCTCAGCCCAAGTACGCACCAAATGGGCCCGAAAGTATATTTCTGCAATATTTACCTATTTCTGTAAACCCTAGTAGCTAGTCTCATTATAAATAGGACCTTTTACTATTGTATTTTCATTTTTGAATCATTGGTCTTTTTCCCTATTTTGGAATTCATATGCTATTTGGGGAGGCTGGCCATTCAGCCATGCCTAGACCTTGTTCTTATGTATTTTCAACGGTGGAGTTTCTACACACCATAGATTAAGGTGTGGAGCTCTGCTGTTCCTCGAGTATTAATGCAATTACTATTGTTCTTCTATTCAATTCAAGCTTACTCTTGTTCTAAGATATTCACTCGCACTTCAACTTGATGAATGTGATGATCCGTGACACTCATCATCATTCTCACCTATGAACGCGTGACTGACAACCACTTCCGTTTTACTTAAGATTGAGCATGTATCTCTTGGACTCCTGGTCCACGATGCATGACTACCTTGCTTGACAACCAAGCTTTCCATTCTGTGAGATCAGAGTCTTTGTGGTATAAGCTAGAATCCATTGGCGGCCATTCCTGAGATCCGAAAAGTCTAAACCTTGTCTGTGGTATTCCGAGTAGGATTTGGGAAGGGATGACTGTGACGAGCTTCAAACTTGCGAAGGTTGGGCGTAGTGACAGACGCAAAAGGATCACGGGATTCTATTCCAACATGATCGAGAACCGACAGATGACTAGCCGTGCGGTGATAGCGCATTTGGACCATTTTCACTGAGAGAACGGGAGGTATCCATTGACAACGGTGATGCCCGAACAAACAGCTTGCCATGGAAAGGAGTATGAAGGATTGGATGAAGGCAGTAGGAAAGCACAGATTCAACAGGAACACAGCATCTCTATGCACTTATCTGAAATTCTCACCAATGAATTACATAAGTATCTCTATCTTTACTTTATATTTTATTTATCTTTTTAATTATTAAAACTCCATAATCATTTGAATCCGCCTGACTGAGATTTACAAGGTGACCATAGCTTGCTTCAAGCTGACAATGTCCGTGGGATCGACCCTTACTCATGTAAGGTATTACATGGATGACCCAGTGCACTTGCTGGTTAGTTATGCGCAGTTGTGACGTAGTGTGATTCATGTTTGAGAGCACCAAGTCTTTGGCGCCATTGTTGATGATCACAATTTCGTGCACCACGTACGCACAGGACGTAAAACAAGGAGGTTTGTGCGCACGCACAGGTGCCCTTTTTTCCAAAAATTTTTCTTCAATTTATGGGGCACTCTACCTTAGCTCAACACATATTTCAACCCCAAACATCCAAAAACTCAAATATTCATGATCCATATGCAAATTATCCTACTAAACTCAAAATTAAACTAAACCTAAGCTAACCAAGAAAAATGAAAATGCAATAAACCAAGACTATAAACTAAGACAATGGGTAAGAAAGATGTTACCATGGTGGGGTATCTCCCACCTAGCACTTTGGTTTATAGTCCTTAAGTTGGAATTTTTTAGGAGACTCTTGCTAGGGAGGCCTGTGTTTCCACTCCTCCTTGAATCTCCATCCAAGCTTTCACTTTAAGGCTCCTCCGAGATCCAATATTCGAGGTATCCACCCTCCTTCTTGTTGATCTTTATGCTTTAAGCTGAATGGATAAGCTCCCAATTGACCCTTGAAGTAACCCAACATTCTCCGGAAACCACTCAATTGTGCTTCACACCATGATTGAGTTCCAATTCTTGAATTGGTTTTCTTGAAGAGCTTTGGACTCACTTGGCAACCAAGACTCCTTTCTCCACCATGTACCAATCCAAGAAGGACCTTGAGTTAGTAGTCCATCTCCAAAATAGCATATTGGTAGGGGCCAATGAAGCTCAAAGGTAGAATTATCACTCACTCAATATGTTCTTGGTTTTTAACTCCTTCCTCACCAACTTCTTCCTCCTCTTTCCCATCACTCAAATCATAACATGGAGGTTGTGAGAAGTCTACCTCCATGTTGCTCTCAAATTCAATGGAAAGAGGCTCAATAGGGTCATCAAGGGGGTTGATCAAAGAGGACAAAAAATCATCTATGATGGAATCCTCATCTTGATCAATCTCCCTCAACTCCTCTTCTCTCTCCTCCGGTTCACATACTACCTTCTCTTCCTCTTGTTTCACTTCATGCTATAACCCTTCTTCATTCCCTTGTGGCTCCATGCTCTCCTCTTCACTACATTCTCTAGTTGACCCTCCACATTCCTTAAGAGGAATGCCTTGATCGGATGAGCGAAGGAGAATTAAGCGATTTACCGCTTCGCCTATGGTAGCTATAAAGTGCCCTTGTGTCCTTCAGAATCCTTCTTGCTCTTGAAAAAATGCTTGATGGTCTTGTGGTTCTTGGGCCAAGGGTAGGGAAGCTTCATAATTAGATAGGAGGGAAGGCTGGATGTGTGGGAGGTAGTTCATGTTGATAGGCATCTTGAGGTAGTGTGTAAGAAGGTGTATGGTGCTGGTGGTGTGGTGATTGAAAATACGATGATTGAAGGTTGCGTTGAGGGTAGGAGTCATAGGTATATGGTGCTGGAGGTGTATAGTCATAGTGAAATCCACCATATCCTTGGTTTGGGTATGCATATTGGGGAGGGTATGGTTTATTGTAATATGGAGGAGGTTGCTCCTCCAAAAATTGATGCTCTAAACCCATGATGCAATCCACAATTAAAGTTATCACACCCTACAAAATGATCACAACCAAACTCCAAACCAAGAGGGTGATAACTCATAGAGAAAATAGAAAATAAAAACAAAAGACATCAATTAACAAGATAAACAAAATATGAATAACTAACAAAAGCAAACAAGCAACTCAAAAAGTGTCTATTCACACTATGGACATATTTACAGTAACCAAAATCATAACACTCATGGCGCTGGTTCCCCGAAAACGGTGCCAAAATTTGATGAGAAGCGAATTTATGCCAATTTGGAAAACTAGATAAAGTAATTCCGTTGTGAGTATAGTCCAAACCGGCAATGGATCCTCTCAATCAAAATTTGATTCAAGATAATGTCACAATTTAAAGAAAATATAAACCGAGAGTATATAGACTCCCGGGTCATTCTCCTTAGGAACTAATGCCAACAAGTGCATACAATTTTGGTTGTGAGAAAGCAAGGAGGGTTTTCAATGGTTGAGAGCAAACAAAATAAAGGAATGAAAGAACAAGACGAACTTGCAATTAATAAACTAATAAAGGAAAAAAAGAACTATGTATGTAATATAAACAAGTAATGCTATAAAGTGATTGAAAAGTGGTTCAAAACATAAATGAAACCTTGACTTGGGATGAGTTATGGAATCCCTTCCTTGCCATAACTACAACTATGATAATTATGATGGATTAATCTCACTAAGTCAACCTTCACATCGGAGAGTAAGTCAAGTGAGCATAATTGTTATCAATCCACAAGTCCTAGCTAACTTACTAATTACCTTAGTAAAAAGCTAGTGTTAGTGGAAACAATAACAACTAATAACCCAAGAATTATCACTAAATGTTGGACATTATGGCTCTAGTAATCCATAAACTCATTTTTCCCAAGCCAAGGGGTGGAAATTACCCCAAAACAAAGATTGGCATTTCATCAAACACCTAATGGGCATAATCATAAAACTTGGCAAAATTGGTAAATTAATGAGAGCTATAAACCATAAATGATCAAAAGCAATAAAAACAACTCAACAAACATATGAAAGCCATCAAACATCAAATTAAACAACTAGAAATCCAAAATTGCAAAGCAAAGTAAATATTGACAAGAAAAATGGAAATAAAGGAAAGTGTAGAACAAGTGGTATAATAAAAGAGAGAATTAAAAAAATACTTACAATGCAATTGCTATAATCCAAAATCAAACTTGAAGTATAAAATGTTACAAACCCTAATTAAGAACCCTAAGAGAGAAAACCTAAAACTATACTATACTACTCCTACTATGTGTTTTTCCTATTCTAAGATGGCTTCCTTTGTTATATGTTGTTGCTCCTTCATATAGCCCTTCATTTCAGCCTCCAAGCCTTCAAAAATGGGCTAAGAAAGCCCCAAAATCGTGAGTCACGTGCATTTTTAATGGAGGCTTGTGCTGGTACCTGTGCGGACGCACAGGTCTGTGCACGGGCACAGATGCTGATTTTCCTCCTGTGCGTGGGCACAGGTCCTGTGCGGATGCACAGGTCTTGATTTCCATTCTGCCCTGAGCATGGGCACAGCCTGTGCGTGGGCACAGGTCCTAATTTTGACCCCTGTGCGTGGGCACAGAAGGTGTGTGTGGGCACAGGCTGAGATGCTTTTCTCCTTTGTTTTCTTCATGTTTTCTCCCTTTTTGCATGCTTACTTCCACTTCTACCAACCCATTTTTTCCTCTAGCACTTGAAATCACTCAACAAACATATCATGGCATTGAATGGAATAAAAGTGGGATTAAATTGCTCAATTTAAGCACAAAAATGCATGTTTTCACATTTAGGTTCAATTTAGGGATCAAACACAAAAGTATGCTATTATGGTGCTTAAGTGTAGGTTTTGTATGATGAAATCTACCTAAATCAAGATAAAATATATCGAAAAATATGGACTCATTAACCGCCCTTGCCAAATCCTTGGGTGAGATGACAAGCATTCTTAAGCAACTCCAACTTGGCCAACAACAACCTCAACAACAATCTCAACCTCCATCTCCTCGACGCCAATCTAGTCAACAATTGGTTCCTCAACGTGTGTGTGGGATTTGCTCTTGTTACTCTTATTACACGGATGAGTGACCAAACCTCCAAGAAGATAATACCCTAGTGGCTACCCATAATTTCTATGACCATCCGAATCAAGGATTCTACCAACAAGGCGGCAATTTCAACCAAGGGTGTGCCCAATAAAGAGGTAATTACAATCAAGAGGGTAGCAATTATAACCAAGGTTGGAGAGATAATGGCAACCAAGGGTGGTGGGACAATTATCAATAAGGGGGTAGGGACAATGGAGGTAATCAAAGATGGAACAACAACAATTCCCAAAACCGATACTCACAAAACCAACTATACCCTCAACAAAACCAAAGAAGAAACTACCAAACCTACCAACCACCACACCAAAGACAACTACCTCAACCCAACCAATCACAAAATCCCCAACTCACCTACCCTTCCCCTCCCAACCAAGATGGACCCTTTGTTCCATCCTTCAAGGACAAAGAGAACTTCAAAATACACTCACCTCTAGTCTCACCGATCTTACATCCACTCTTCAAGCCCTTGTAGCCCACTTGGAACCAGCTTCTACCTTCACTCCTCAAGCCTCTAGTTCTAGTGCCATCCCCTCTCAACCTCTATCCAACCCCAAGGGTGGCATTAATGCCATTACCTTGAGGTCTGGAACCGAATTGAAAGAGAGGAGGCCAAAGGGACCAAGCCCAATAGTATTCACTCAAGATGAGGAGGGAATTGAGATAGAAGAAGTTGAAGAGGAAGATGAGGCACAAGAGATAGTTGTAGATGAAGCCACTCAACCAAGAAGTGAAGTCTCCAAAGATGAGAAGATTGTGAAAGAAGAAATTGCTCAACCAATCCCATTTCCTACACTAGCAAGGAAAGCTAAGAAGCGTGTAGAACTTGACCCCAAAATGGTGGAAATGTTCAAGAAAGTTGAGGTAACTATCCCTCTCTTTGATGCTATCCATCAAGTACCTAAATATGCGAAGTTTCTTAAGGACTTATGTATGAACAAAGATATAATCCATGAGTTAGAAACAATTATATTGGAGAGTTCTATTTTGGCTTTGATGGGAGCATTACCGGAAAATGTGGTGATCCGGGCCCGTGCATGGTTACTTGTAACATAGATGGAGTTCAATTCATTGATTGTATGTGTGATATTGGTGCATGTGTTAGTATTATGCCTCTTTCTGTTATCATATACCACCGTTGAAGCAGTCGGCGGCTAAGTTTGTCTTAGCGGATAAAAGCATAATAATTGTGATGGGTATTGTGGAAGATGTGTTGGTAAATATAAAGGGTTTGATATTCCCGATTGATTTTCATATCATTGAGATGCCACCAAGTGAATCCGAAAGGACATCATCCATCCTACTTGGGAGGCCATTTTTAAGGACCTCTAAATTCAAATTAGATGCCCACTCGGGAACTTATTCATTTGAGATCGACGGGAGAGTCGTAAGTTTTAGCCTAGATGATGTGATGAGGCACCCACCAGAGAATCATTCCATATTCCGATGTGACTTAATTGACAACATTGTGGCCGAAGTGCATTATGCAAAGCTAGATGAGAAAAGTATGATTGAAGAACCAAGTAAAGAAAACACCCCATCCCATCTGGAACCACCGAAAGTTCAAGTGTCAAGTCAAGAACAAAATGTGGAATTGAAGCTACTACCGCCCTACCTAAAGTACTCTTACCTTAATGAAGCCCACAAGTTCCCGGTGATTGTTGCAAGGGAACTCACTCCTCAATAAGAAGAGAAATTGCTCCATGTTTTGAGGAAGAACAAAAGGGCAATAGGTTGGAGCTTGGCGGATCTAGTGGGCATAAGCCCCCAAGTGTGCGAGCACCGAATATTCCTAGAGGAAGGAGCTAGACCTGTTAGACAACCTCAAAGGCGACTAAATCCGACAATTTTAGAGGTTGTGAAAAAAGAAGTCACCCGGTTATTAGAAGCGGAGATCATTTACCCCATTTCGGATAGTGAATGGGTAAGTCCCATCCAAGTTGTGCCAAAGAAGTCCGGGGTGATCACCATCAAGAAGGAAAACGGAGAGCTCATAGCTACACGGGTGCAAAAGTCGTGGCGTTGTGCATTGACTACCGACGGTTAAACACGGCCACTAGAAAGGATCATTTTCCACTACCGTTTATCGATCAAATGCTTGATCGGTTATCCGGTAAATCTCATTACTATTTTCTAGATGGTTATTCGGGGTACTTCCAAATATACATTGCTTTAGAAGACCAAGAAAAAACTACATTTACTTGCCCCTTTGGAACCTATGCCTATAAGCGTATGCCATTTGGCTTATGCAATGCACCGGCAACTTTCCAAAGGTGCATGATGAGCATATTTGCAGATTTCTAGAGCAATGGATGGAAGTATTCATGGATGACTTCAGTGTCTATGGGGACTCTATTGATCATTGCTTGGATAACCTTGAGAAAGTTTTGGAAAGGTTCACTAAAGCAAACCTTGTCTTAAATTTTGAGAAGTGTCATTTTATGGTTAGGCAAGGCATTGTTTTGGGAGATATTGTTTCCAAAGATGGTATTTCAGTAGATCCAGAAAAGATCAATGTTATATCTAGCTTGCCTTACCCCTCCTCCGAGAGGGAAGTCCGCTCGTTCCTTGAACATGCAGATTTTTACCGAAGATTTATAAAGGACTTCAGTAAGGTAGCATTGCCACTATCTCGATTGTTGCAAAAAGACGTTGAATTTGACCTAAGTGAAGAATGCATGGCGGTTTTTGACAAGCTTAAGGTTGCATTGACCCAAGCTCCCATCGTGAGAGGGCCAGATTGGAGTCGGCCATTTGAAATAATGTGTGATGCTTCAAACTATGCGGTGGGAGCCACGTTAGCACAACGCGTGGGTAAGAATCCATATGTCATAGCCTATGCATCAAAAACATTGGATGGAGCACAATCCAATTAAACTACCACCGAGAAAGAGCTATTGGCTATTGTCTTTGCTTTCGATAAATTCTGTGCTTATTTACTTGGCTCCAAGGTGGTAGTGTACTCGGATCATGCGACATTAAAATATTTGTTGGCTAAAAAGGAATCAAAACCAAGATTGATTGGATGGGTTTGACTATTGCAAGAATTTGACTTGGAAATTAAAGATAGGAGTGGTTCACAAAATCTAGTGGCGGATCACCTAAGTCGCCTTGAACACACCAAGGGCGATTCCACTCCTATTGATAATTCATTTCCCTTTGAAGGCTTGTAGGCAATCTCGAAAGTCATTCCTTGGTATGCGCCAGTAGCCAATTACTTGGTATCCCGCACCCTTCCTCCTAATCTCTCCAAGCATCAAAAGGATAAGCTAAAAAGCGAATCCAAATACTATGTGTAGGATGACCCATAGCTTTGGAGATGTGGTGCGGATCAAGTAATTCAGAGGTGCATTCAAAAAACTAAATTTCAATCAATCTTGGAAGCTTGCCACTCCTCTGAGGGAGGTGGTCATTATGGACCCCAAAGGACGGCAAGAAAAATCTTAGATAGTGGATTTTGGTGGCCAACTCTTTTCAAGGATTCTGCTCTCTTTTGTAAATCTTGTTCTCAATGTCTTAAATGTGGTAATATCTTTAAGAAGGATGAAATTCTCTAACAAACCATGCTATTTTGTGAGATTTTTAATGTGTGGGGTATTGACTTCATGTGGCCATTCCCAAATTTTAATGGCTTTCTCTACATTCTACTTGCCGTTGATTATGTGTCCAAATGGGTGGAAGCGATACCCACCCGGACGGACGATGCTAATGTAGTCCTTTCTTTTGTGAGGAATAATATAATTTGTCGCTTTAGGTCACCACGAGCAATCGTGAGTGACCAAGGTTCACATTTTTGCAACAAGAGAATGGAAGGACTCATGAAGAAACCCGGCATCATACATAAAGTAGCCACCCCCTACCACTCATAAATGAACGACCAAGCCGAGGTTTCCAATTGGGAGAATAAGCACCTCTTGGAAAAGATTGTGAATCCCAATAGAAAAGATTGGAGTACCAAGCTTCCCGATACACTTTGGGCCTACTGAATGGCGTACAAGACGCCAATTGCATGAGCCCCTTTCGGTTGGTATATGAAGAAGCTTGCCACTTACCAGTGGAGGTAGAGCATAAAGCATATTGGGCCATCAAGTAGTGCAACTCAAGTTTGGGAAGGGTCGGAATTGAGAGAAAGCTACAATTAGTGGAATTGGAGTGTTTGAGGTTAGAAGCCTATGAGAACTCTAGACTTTACAACGAGAAGATGAAAGCCGTGCATGACAAGATCATAAGAAGAAGAGAATTTGGAGCCGGCGACCTAGTCATTCTCTACAATTCAAGATTAAGATTGTTGCCCAGAAAACTAAGGTCAAAATAGGAAGGACCCTATCGGGTAGAGAAGGCGGAACCTTATGGGGTCTATCATTTGCGCCATCCATCAAGTTCCGACATTTTCAAGGTTAATGGGCATCGGCTAAAGTTGTATCATGGTGAAAAGTTGAAAAGAAACAAGGAGCTTGAGATATTCCTTTTGGAAGATGCACCTCATGACAAAGAGAATTGAGCTAGTGAAAGTCTAACTTAATGACATTAAACAAAAGTGCTAGGTGTGAGACACCCCACCATGGTGAGATCTACCTTTTTACCTCTCTTGTATATAATTCTTGAACCCTTTCATGATTTGTGAATACTTAGCTATAGAATTGTTTTGATAGATTTGATTTTGGTTGCTTTAGATAAGTTGTTCATGAAGATTTACATTGATTTTAAGTAGGTGGATTGATTGTGTGGTAGAAAACACCCCATTTTTAGGTATTGCATGGAGTTTTGGGTGTTTTTGACCTCTTTAGCTTGCTTGCCTACTGAATTTATCATAGAAATGCATCTCTTCATGTCCATAAACAAAAAGGGGGATTTACGTGTAGGCATGCTAGACGCGTCCGTGTCGATGGCCCTCGCCACTCCTGGTACGAAATTCCAGAGAGTTATGTAAGCATTGAGCCAGCACTGAGCCCCACGCACATGTGCGCGCACCTGGCGCATACGCGTCCATGACCCTGCATGCGCAACCCTCCCGTCTGCGCGCTAGAGGCGTCCGCGTCGATGGCGCCACCTGAACCCCTAGTACATTTTTCCAGAGAGTTAGGCAAACTCTGGGATGACACTGCGCCCTATGCTAACCTATCTCACGTGTGCACGCACCTGGCGTGTACGCGTCCTTCTGTTACTTTGCGGGCCAACGCGTGAGCGTGCATGACGCGTCCGCACCGATCGTGCCACTCGCACTCTTGGTACAACTTTCCCGGGAGTTGCGCAACCATTGCGCCAACATTATGCTAGTAACATAACCCCACCGACGCGCAGGCGTACATGCCGCTTGCGTGCCCCTCTGCTCTCTACCAATCCACGTGTGCACGCACCGTGCGCGTCTGCGTCGATCCTACTGCAGCTAACTCTTGGTACATTTTCCCGAGAGTTGAGGAAGTTTCAGGCCGGCATTGTGCCACTAGCACAACCACCACTCACGCGTGCGCGCACCTGGCGTGTACGCGCCCCTCTTTGTTTTGCTGTCCACGCGTACGCGTGGGCGATGCTTCTGCGTCCTTGCATCTTTCTGCTCATCCACGCGTACGCATGGATGGCACGCGTGCGTCGATGTTACGACGCAGAAAACACTACAGCGCGCCCTTTTTTCAAAACATTCCCATCTTCTTTCCACATCCATCTTCTTTCTCTACTTCAACCCCCTCTTCTCTCACTTCTACCACCCTCGCTCAGCCCCTCATACCGGCGGCACTGATCGCCAGTGACCACCACTTCCGGTGGTCCAACACTTTTCTCTCTCTTCCCTTTCTCCATTTTTCTTCTCCTCTTCTCTCACCCACATTCCCCATTACCATCTTCTCCCTCTCAAGGTACTCTTACCTTTCCTTTTTCTTGGTTCTACTTCTTTCTCTTTCTTCCTTTAGTTGCATTTTCTTACTTTCTTTCTTAGTTAATTTCTTATTCATGCTTACTTATTTGTTTGCTTTTTTTCCTTTTACTATTCTTCATGGGTGTTGTGGGTAGAGATTTCTCTTGCATTAGTGGGTTCATTTGTTGTATTTGATTTCCTTGCAATATGTGGTGCTCTATGACGATTGTTGATGCTTTGTGAGATGCTCTATTGTTGCATTCCCTCCATTTGTATGTTGCTTAAGGGTTGCACACCAAGTGTTTGATGAAAGACACATATAAGCTTTTCCTTCATATTTGACCTAATATTTTCCACTTAGTGTCCTTTCTCACTCACTTGCTTATTCCTAAGTGCATTGAGCCTATTCCTCTTCATACTCCCTATTCACATGCTCAACCCTTATGACTTGCTTCTTGTTATTGTTGTTTGAGTATATGCTTCTCATGCCTCTTATTTGCATGCTTATATCACTCTTGCATCACATGCTAGTGACTTGCCATTGTGACCATTGGTGTGTTCGATACATGTTGCTGCTGTCGTGTACCTAAGACACTTACTCTCTTATGGCTTTCTTTCTCTCTTGCATGATTACCGTTTATGCGTGCTTCCTTGAGTTTAATACCTCTTCCTTTCCCCCTTTTCCAGGATGGTTATCAAGAAGGATAAAGGAAAGGCGCCGAAGAAACCGGCCACTAAGAAGGCACCTCAAGGATCCACCAAGATGGCGCACCAAGCACCCACGGCTAAGCCCTTCCTCAAGAAGCCAAGGAGCATCATCAATATTGATGCACTAGAGAAGGAACCGATACTGCGAGTTGGTCTACTCCATGATAATTGAAAGGAACTATCACGCGGAGCCTCTTCTTGCCCCTCCGATTCATGTTGTTCCGTTTGTGATACCCCGCATCGAGCGGCGGCAATGGGGGTTTCTAATGAGGCAACCGAAGGAGGCCAACCTACCTTGGGTGGTAGAGTTTTACTCCAACTACCACTCACCTTCTCTTGCATCGGTTTTCGTGTGTCGGAAGCAAGTCCCCATCATGGAGGAAGCTATTCAAGGAGTGCTTACGACCGGGCCATTAGCGGATGGGATTGACGCTTACCAAGAGGTCTTGTCAGCACGCTGCAGATATGGTTTTGATTGGGATGCCATTCTCCGGGTCATTGCTGTCCCGGATGCGTCTTGGATCCAAGGGAGGATGAGACCTCGACCCAAAGGGATTGATGCGCGATATCTCACTGTGGAGGCTCAGGCATGGGCCTAAATCTTAGCCCATTATGTGCTCCCAAGCACCCACGGGTCATCTATCACCGCCGAGCTAGCCTTATTGATTTGGTGCATTCTTACCGAGAAACCAGTCAACATCCCACCTATCATCCGTCAAGCTATGGGGCGTATCCATGCCAAGGGAAACTTATCCTTCCCCGCTTTAATGACGGAGTTAGTTGCCACGGCCGGTGTTTCCCGAGAGACTAAGGATCGGAGGGCCAAGATCGCGTTTGATGGTAATGTTGTTCCGACCAGGAAATATCTCAAGCCTCCGGCGGACACCAGTAACCTTGACATAGCCATCCCTGCGGGCGTCTATACTGCTTCATCCGTACCACCAAGATCACCCCACCAACGCATTGAGGATCTTCACAAGAAGATAGATCGTTATTAACGGCGAAACCAATACCGGTATGCTTAGTTGAAGAAGCTTTTAAGTGTTGTCACCGCACCTATGGAGGAACTGAGCATCTCCACATCTACCGCGACCTCAAGTAAAGATGGCAATGATGAGGAAGATGATGGACATTCCGGAGCCAATCACCCATTGCGCATCACTCATAGCACGGAGGACCGTGCTAATTTTTAAGTGTGGGGAGGTCGGTCAACTGATCTCCATAGGTAACACCCGAATAAACTTTGAACCTCTTTTGTTAATTAGGATAGATTGTATGATTAGGTTTTTGTTCTTTTGACACCATTTGCATGATAGTTATGTTTTGTTAGGACTACTTGGTTAGAGTAATGACTTCTTTCCTAAGAAACTAGAGATTTAGGGCAACCATACCAATTTTGAAAATTTTTGGTGCTAAGTTTGTTTGAAGAATGTAATTTGGAACATAGACTTTGAGTTGAGAACACAAGCAAGTGAGTTTTGAGCCTAATTGTGTGGCTGCATCTTATAGCCACTTATCTTCCTTCTTCTGTGCATTGTTCTCTCTATGATTGTGATCCTTAATTTGTTTGACTCTATATGTCCATTGTTGTATGTGTGAATGCATGTATATGATTGAGGCCATCGTTTTTGCTTAGCCACTTACCCAAATGGCCTTACCTTATAACAACCTTTGTAACCAACTTTGAGCCTGTGCTTAACCCACTTGTTCTTAATTTTAGCACATTACAAGCCAAAAATGGAAAACCATGAATGTCCTTATTTGAATCTTTGATTAGCTTAGGCTAGTTGTGTGTGTCATTCAAGTGTGGGCAAACGCGGGGGGGGGGGGGGGGGGCATTGGTTGAGGTAAGAGCATGTTGTTGTTTGTGTTAAAAATATTGAGAAGTGGATACATACTCATGCGTTGACTAAAAATGTAGACCGTATGCATTGACAAGAAAAACAAAAGAAGAAAAAAACAAAAAGAAAAGAAAAAGAATGAATAATGAAAAAAATATATATATAAGAAAAAGAAAAGAGAAAAGAAAGAAAGAAAAAGGGGACAAAACGCCCCAAAGTGAGACTCAATAACAATCAATGCTTATGTGTAATGATCAAGAGTGAATGCATGAGTATGTGAAAAAGTGAGGAATGGTTAGTTAGGTTAGTACATAATTGTATAGGATGTTATATAGGTTAGGTGGGAAGCTTAGGTTAATCAAAGAACTCAAATTTTAGTCCACTTAGCCAAATATATAACCCTACCTTGACCCCTAGCCCCATTACAACCTAAGGAAAGACCTCATGATATATGTATGCATGCATATAATAATTGTTGATTTTTAGAGGAAGAACAAATTTTGGAAAGCATGAAATAGAGGAGAATTAAGTGATTAACCCTATACACCGAGCGAACAGAGTGCAAACACTTCCAGTGAGGGTTTGAAGCCCAATTCCTTGTTCCCGGCTCTCATGAGCGTTCTTCATGCAAGTTGTGTGCATTTCATTTTGATGATTAAAATTGGTAGAATTCATGCATTGCTTATCATTTTGCCCTACGCGCTTACGTTTTCTCTTGGAAGATTGATTTGCTTGTGACCAAGTAGATGATAACACTCACCTTAGTTGCATTCATATAGATAGATTGCATTTTATGAATCTCATTCTCTTGTAATCCTTTGGTCTTTTGCTTTCCTTTAGCATGAGGACATGCTATAATCTAAGTGTGGGGAGGTTGATAAACCCCATTTTTAGGGTTTATCTTGTATGAATTTTGAAGGTTTTATCAATGGTCTTTCACACTTATTCATATAAAAATGCATGATTTTGTGTTCCTTTCCCAACTTTGCTTCATGGGTGAAAACATGCTTCTTTTACATCAAATTAGATACATTTTAATCCTCTTCTATTACCATTAGATGCCGTGATCCATTTGTTAAGTGATTTCAGAGCCTATAAGGCAAGGATGGCTTGGAAGAGAGGAAGGAAGCATGCATAGAAGAAAGGAGCACGGAAAATGGATGTGCGTACGCGTGGATGTGCGCTATTGAGACTAGCGCGAAGGAGCCAAAGCCAAAAGCCGGCGCACTCGCTCGGCTAAGCCGGAACCTCCAGGGACGCGCATGCGTGCTTTACGCTGGCGCGTGGTTCGCAAAAGCAGCACGCGTACGCGTCGATGTCCACACGTGATTTTTAAAGAGAAAACGTGACCAGCAATTTCAGGAAGTTACAGACCCTGTTTGGGGCAGAGTTCTGGCGGGAAAGGCATAAGAAGACCAAGGATTGAAGGGATTGGGATCCATTCACTCATTTTACACACATTTAGATATTTTCTTAGTTAGTTACATTTTGTAAAGAGAGAAACTTTTACCTCTCTCTAGGATTTTTCTCTCTCCGTTCCAATTTTTCTTGGATTCCTTTGGTGAGATCAATTGCTAATTGACTTTTACTTTGATTCAAGTTGTAGGTCTACTTTTCTATTCTAAATTAATGTTCTTTTGATTCATTCACTTTGGATCCTAGATTTGTGACTTTGTTACTTTGATTTTGTTCAATGAAGTGAGGGATTTCATTCAACTGTTTGATTGTTGATGCTTGCTTGAATTAGATAGCTTGAATTCAATTCCTTTTCTTAATTTCATAATGTCTCTTACTATTGCTCACCAATTGTTTAAGGAAATGACAACCCTAGCTATTGATGAGCGGATAATTTGTACGCTTTTTGGCATTGTTTTTAGTATGTTTTTAGTATCTTTTAGTTAGTTTTTATTATATTTTTATTAGTTTTTAATTAAAATTCACTTTTCTGGACTTTACTATGAGTTTATGTGTTTTTCTGTGATTTCAGGTATTTTCTGGCTGAAATTGAGGGACCTGAGCAAAAATCTGATTCAGAGACTGAAAAGGACTGCAGATGCTGTTGGATTCTGACCTCCCTGCACTCGAAGTGGATTTTCTGGAGCTACAGAAGCCCAATTGGTGCGCTCTCAACGGCGTTGGAAAGTAGACATCCTGGGCTTTCCAGCACTATATGCTAGTCCATACTTTGCCCAAGATTTGATGGCCCAAACCGGCGTTCAAAGTCACCTCAAGAAATTCCAGCGTTAAACGCCGGAACTGGCACCTAAATGGGAGTTAAACGCCCAAACTGGCATAAAAGCTGGCGTTTAACTCCAAGAGAAGTCTCTACACGAAAATGCTTCATTGCTCAGCCCAAGCACACATCAAGTGGGCCCGGAAGTGGATTTTTATGTCATTTACTCATCTTTGTACACCTTAGGCTACTAGTTTTCTATAAGTAGGACCTTTTACTATTGTATTTGACATCTTGGTAGCTATCTTCTAATTTTATGCTATCTTAGATCATTTGGGAGGCTGGCCTCACGGCCATGCCTAGACCTTGTTCTTATGTATTTTCAACGGTGGAGTTTCTACACACCATAGATTAAGGTGTGGAGCTCTGCTGTACCTCGAGTATTAATGCAATTACTATTGTTCTTCTATTCAATTCCGCTTGTTCTTTGTCCAAGATATCACTTGTTCTTCAACTTGATGAATGTGATGATCCGTGACACTCATCATCATTCTCACCTATGAACAAGGTGACTGACAACCATTCTTGTTCTACAAGCATTCGAGGCCCTAGTGTTTATCTCTTGGATTTCTGATTGCATGATGCATGGTTGATCGCCTGACAACCGAGTGCTCGCCTGACAAACGAGCCAGCCATTCCGTAAGATCAGAGTCTTCGTGGTATAGGCAAGAACTGATGGCGGCATTCAAGAGAATCCGGAAGGTCTAACCTTGTCTATGGTATTCTGAGTAGGATTCAATGATTGAATGACTGTGACGTGCTTCAAACTCCTGAAGGCGGGGCGTTAGTGACAGACGCAAAAGAATCACTGGATTCTATTCCGGCCTGATTGAGAACCGACAGATGATTAGCCTATGCTGTGACAGAGCATCAGGGACGTATTTTCAATGAGAGGATGGGAGGTAGCCATTGACAACGGTGAAACCCTACATGAGCTTGCCATGGAAAGGAGTAAGAAGGATTGGATGAAGACAGTAGGAAAGCAGAGGGACGGAAGGGAAGGCATCTTCATACGCTTATCTGAAGCTCTCACCAATGATATAAATAAGTATCTCTATCTTTATCTTTATGCTTTATTCGTTTATCACTATACCCATTTGAGTCTGCCTGACTGAGATTTACAAGGTGACCATAGCTTGCTTCATGCCACCAATCTCCGTGGGATCGACCCTTACTCGCGTAAGGTTTATTACTTGGACGACCCAGTGCACTTGCTGGTTAGTTGTGCGAAGTTGTGTTTATGCCATGGTATTGAGCACCAAGTCTTTGGAGCCATTACTAGGGATTGTTTATGTTTTGAAAAGTATTGATCACAATTTCGTGCACCAAGTTTTTGGCGCCGTTGCCGGGGATTGTTCTTGTGCATGGACAACTGACGGTTCATCTTGTTGCTTAGATTAGGCATTTATTTTTTTCGAAATTCTTAAAGATGAATTCTAGAGTTTCATGATGATTTGCTGAAATCTGGCTGGCTGTAAAGCCATGTCTAATTTCATTGGACCGAGGTTTCAACTTATCATCACAAGAGCTTGTTGATCTTGCTTTTGGAGCAGTGATCTGCTAAGGCTTGGCTGGCCTTTGGCCATGTCTAGTGTTTTGGACCGAAGCTTTCTTTGAAAGCTTGGCTGGCTGTGAAGCCATGTCTAATTCCTGGACCAGAGTCTTAGACTAGCATTGCACTGATTCCTGGAATTCTCATTAAGAATTTTGATATCTTTTTCCACTTAATTTTCGAAAATCACAAAAAAAATTCACAAAAACCATAAAAACCAAAAGTATTTGATGTTTCTTGCTTGAGTCTAGTGTCTCATCTTAAGTTTGGTGTCATTTGCATGCATTCATTCATGTGTCTTAAGGATCTTCAAGTAATTCTTGATGATTTCTTACTCTGATCTTTGAATTCTTTTGACTTGAGTGTTTATGTGTCTCATATAGTGTCAGTAGTATACAAACTGCTAAGTTTGGTGTCTTGCATGCATTGTTATTTGATTCTTGTTGCATTTTGATCCAAAAATATTTTTTATTTGTGTCCTTTCAAGTCAATAATACAGAGAATTGAAGACTCAGAACATACTGCAGAGGAATTATACAGAAAAAGCTGGGCATTCAAAAATGCCCAGTGAAGAAGGCAGACTGGCGTTTAAACGCCAGCCAGGGTACCTGGTTGGGCGTTCAACGCCCAAAAAGGGTGCATTTTGGGCGTTAAACGCCAGAATGGATACCATTCTGGCCGTTTAACGCCAGGATGGTGCTAGGGGGAAGATTTTGTTTTTCAAATCAAATTTTTTTTCAAGTTTTCAAAGTTTTTCAAAATCAAATCTTTTTCAAATCATATCTTTTCAATCAAATGTTTTCAAAATTAATTTCTTTCCTTTTTCAAAGATACTTACTAACAATTAATGATTTGATTGAACATTTTTTGCCTTTTCTGTTGAGAAAGGTTTTATGTTTGAATTATATCTTTTCTTGTTAGGCAAGTAATTAATCAAATCTTTTAAAAATTGTTTTTAAAATCATATCTTTTAAAATTGTTTTCAAATCAAATTTTTTTTTAAATGTTTTTCAAATCATATCTTCTCAATCACATCTTTTTAAAAGCATAACTTTTCAATCATATCTTTTTAATCACATCTTTTTCAAAATAGTTTTCAATCAAATCTTTTTAACTTCTAATTTTAAAAATCTTTTTCAAAAGTCACTTGATTTCTTTTCCACTTTTATTTTCGAAAATCAATTAGTGTTTTTAAAAAAAAAATGTTTTCAAAATATTTTAATTAATTTTCGAAAAATTACTTCCCTCCTTCTCACATCCTTCTATTTATGGAGTACCACTCCTTCTCAATGCACAATTCGAACCTTAGCTAATTAAAGTTCGAATTCTTCTTCTCCTTCTTCTTTCTATTTCTCTTTTCCTCTGACACCTCAAGGAATCTCTATACTGTGACATAGAGGATTCCACATTTTCTTGTTCTCTTCTCTTTCATATGAGCAGGAGCAGAGACAAAGGCATTCTTGTTGAAGCTGACCCTGAACCCGAAAGGACCTTGAAGAGAAAGCTAAGAGAAGCCAAAGCACAACTCTCTTTAGAGGACCTGACCGAATTCTTCAAAGAAGAAGAAGACATGGCAGCCGAAAACAACAATAATGCAAACAATGCAAGGAAGGTGCTGGGTGACTTTACTGCACCTACTCCCGACTTCTATGGGAGAAGCATCTCTATCCCTGCCATTGGAGCAAACAACTTTGAGCTTAAGCCTCAATTAGTTTCTCTAATGCAACAGAATTGCAAGTTCCATGGACTTCCAATGGAAGATCCTCATCAGTTTTTAGCTGAATTCTTGCAAATCTGTGATACAGTCAAGACTAATGGGGTTAACCCTGAGGTCTATAGACTGATGCTATTCCCTTTTGCTGTAAGAGACAGAGCTAGGATATGGTTGGACTCTCAACCTAAAGAAAGCCTGGACTCATGGGAAAAGCTAGTCAATGCCTTCTTGGCAAAGTTCTTTCCACCACAAAGATGGAGTAAGCTTAGAGTGGAAGTCCAAACCTTCAGACAGAAGGATGGAGAATCCCTCTATGAAGCTTGGGAAAGATACAAACAATTGATCAGAAGATGTCCTTCTGACATGCTTTCTGAATGGAGCATCATAGGTATTTTCTATGATGGTCTCTCTGAACTATCCAAGATGTCCTTGGATAGCTCTGCTGGAGGATCTCTTCATCTGAAGAAGACGCCTACAGAAGCTCAAGAGCTCATTGAAATGGTTGCAAATAACCAATTCATGTACACTTCTGAGAGAAATCCTGTGAACAATGGGACAAGTCAGAAGAAAGGAGTTCTTGAGATTGATACTCTGAACGCCATTTTGGCTCAGAATAAAATATTGACTCAACAAGTCAATTTGATTTCTCAAAGTCTGTCTAGAATGCAAAATGCACCAGTTAGTACTAAGGATGCTTCATCTGAGGAAGAAGCTTATGATCCTGAGAACCCTTCAATGGAAGAGGTGAATTACCTAGGAGAACCCTATGGTAACACCTATAATTCTTCATGGAGAAATCACCTAAATCTCTCATGGAAGAATCAAGAGAGACCTCAACAAGGTTTCAATAATAATGGTGGAAGAAACAGGTTTAACAATGGCAAACCTTTTCCATCATCTTCTCAGCAACAGACAGAGAATCCTAAGCAGAACCCCTCTGACTTAGCAACCATGGTCTCTGATCTAATTAAAACCACTCAAAGTTTCATGAATGCAACAAGGTCCTCCATTAGAAATTTGGAGGCACAAGTGGGACAGCTGAGCAAGAAAGTTACTGAACTCCCTCCAAATACTCTCCCAAGCAACACAGAAGAAAATCCAAAAGGAGAGTGTAAAGCCATAAACATGGCCGAATTTGGAGAGGATGGAGAGGAAATGGACGCCACTGAGGAAGGCTTCAATGGGCGTGCACTAACCTCCACTGAGTTCCCCAATGAGGAACCATGGAAATCTGAGACTCAAAATGAGACCATAGAGATTCCATTGGACTTACTTCTGCCTTTCATGAGCTCTGATGAGTATTCTTCCTCTGAAGAGGATGAGTATGTCACTGAAGAGCAAGTTGCTAAATACCTTGGAGCAATCATGAAGCTAAATGACAAGTTATTTGGAAATGAGACTTGGAAGGATGAACCTCCTTTGCTCACCAAAGAACTGGATGACTTGTCTAGGCAGAAATTACCTCAAAAGAGACAAGACCCTGGGAAGTTTTCCATACATTGTACCATAGGCACCATGACCTTCAAGAAGGCCCTGTGTGACTTAGGGTCAAGTGTAAACCTCATGCCTCTCTCAGTAATGGAGAAGCTAAGGATCTTTGAGGTACAAGCTGCAAGAATCTCACTAGAGATGGCAGACAACTCAAGAAAACAAGCTTATGGACTTGTAGAGAATGTTTTGGTTAAGATTGAAGACCATTACATCCCTACTGATTTCATAGTCCTAGAAACTGGGAAATGCATGGATGAAACCATCATCCTTGGCAGACCTTTCCTAGCCACAGCAAAGGCTGTGATTGATGTTGATAGAGGTGAACTGATCATTCAAGTGAATGGAGAATCCTTTGTGTTTAAGGCTCAAGGATATCCCTCTGTCACCATAGAGATGAAGCATGAAGAGTGTTCATACCCTGGGTCAAGCTGTCCGACCCGGGATGTTTAGCGACAAGCCGACCGACCTCTTCAGGCCAAATGCCCGACCTCTTCAGGCCAAATGCCCGACCTCTTCAGGCCAAATGCCCGACCTCTTCAGGCCAAATGCCCGACCTCTTCTCAAAGAGCTCGGCTAAATGCCCGACCTCTTCTCAAAGAGCTCGGCCAAACTCGCCAAAGGAGCCCAAAGCAGGCCCAAAACGAAGGAACGCAGCCCAATCTAAAGGCAGCCAAAGCCCAGAAAGATAAAGGCGGTTCCGTTGAAGATAAGCTGACCTCACCCAAAGATAAAGATAAGATAAGATAACTAACTTATCTTATCTAAGAAGGTCACTTCTCACCATTATAAATACACTGGAGCACCCAGGTATAACTCATACTCTGATTCTACACATTATCTGCTTGGACCCATGCTAACTTAAGCATCGGAGTGTCATTGCAGGTACAACCACCAACCACTCTGCATGTCAAGCTCGGGTCCCTGAACCCCCACCTCGGGCATCTCCAGACGACCGAGCTACACGTTTCAGGTAACCCCCGGAACATTGGCGCCGTTGCCGGGGAACCTGGAAGTCATCCCATCACCATGGCGGACAACCATGACAACGACCATGATTCAGATCTAGAGGATAGAACACCGCACAAAGACGCGGATACTACACCAAAAGATACTCTTCAACCCACCAAAGGCGAGAATTCGCCAAAAGAGGAGGCTATGGAGGCACTTTAAGATCGCTTAAAGCAACTCGAAAAAAAGGTGGAACATCAACAAGAAGCTGAGAGAGACCTACGAAGGGAAGTTAGGTGATGCCACGAGTTAAAGGACAAGCTCCTAAAACTCGAAGCAGATCTCAAGGCCAAAACAACTCGATCCGGTCACGAAGACAACCCCTACAAAGATCAAGACCCATTCACCAAAGATATCATGAAAGCTAAAGTCCCAAAGGACTTCAAGGCTCCCGACATGATCCCATACGGCGGCACATTAGATCCAAGCCATCATCTCAGTAATTTCAGAAGAATGTACCTCACCGACACATCGGACGCCATTCGATGCAAAGTCTTCCCGACTACTCTAACGAAGACAGCAATATGGTGCTTCGACAGTTTGTCTCCAAGATCCATCACAAGTTTGACGACCTTGTTAAGAAGATTCCTCGCCAGGTTCTCCATCCAGAAGGATAAAGCCAAACACACTTCAAGCTTGCTGGGAATTAAACAAGGAGATCAGAAAAGCCTTCACAGCTACATTGAAAGATTCAACAACGCATGCCTTGACATACAAAGTCTTCCAACAAAAGCGGCCATCATGGGACTCATCAATGGCCTAAGAGAAGGACCTCTCAGCCACTCAATATCCAAGAAGCACCCAACATCTCTGAACAAGGTACAGGAACGGGAACAGAAATACATCAACATGGAAGAGAACTCTCGACTAGGAGAAAGCTAAAAAACCGAATTCTCCTAACCCACCACGGGACAAGGATAAAGAGTCCAAGAAAAGAGAAGATCAATCGGAGAAGATCCCACCACCTCGCCCAATCAAAAGCAAAAAGGAGAAAGAGGTCGGACGAGTTGAAGGCCCACCTCATAACAAAGAATTGGGCAAGTTAAGGTCCACCTCACACCAAAGAGGTCGGACAAGTTGAAGGTCCATCTCACACCGAAGATGTCGGGCGAATTGAAGGTCCACCTCACACCAAAGAGGTCGGACAAGTTGAAGGTCCACCTCACCACCAAAGAGGTCAGACAAGTTGAAGGTCCATCTCACACCGAAGATGTCGGGCGAATTGAAGGTCCACCTCACACCAAAGAGGTCGGACAAGTTGAAGGTCCACCTCACACCAAAGAGATCGGGCGAGTTGAAGGTCCACCTCACACCAAAGAGGTCGGACAAGTTGAAGGTCCATCTCACACCGAAGATGTCGGGCGAATTGAAGGTCCACCTCACACCAAAGAGGTCGGACAAGTTGAAGGTCCACCTCACCACCAAAGAGGTCGGACGAGTTGAACGTCCACCTCACACCAAGGAGGTCAGACGAGTTGAAAAGGACAACGGAGTACGAACAAGCCTTCCGAGATTTTGAAATCCTTGGGGCAACCACCCATCCTTTCCAGATCACGGAAAAATGAAGAACTCATTATACCTCGCAGTGGGAAGTCAGGCAATAGCCTCAGCACTAGTCAGAGAAGACGAAAGTGGGAAACAACCCGTCTACTTCATCAGCAAAGCTTTACAAGGGACCGAACTAACCTATCAACAGATAGAAAAAGTTCGCCTACACCCTCATACTCACCTCTCGACGACTCCACCCATACTTTCAAGCTCACACTATCAGAGTTCCAAACCAACCAGCCAATAAAGGGCATCCTGTAGAAAACAAACTTAGCTGGAAGAATCCTACAGAGGACAGCTCGGATAATTCGGGAGACCTTGGACAAAACCAGAGAACATCTCGGACAATCCGGGGGACTCTGGACAAAAACAGAAAATAGCTCGGACAAATCGGGGAAAATGAAGTCTGACACATAGAATGCCCGAGCTAATGCAGCCAGCACCAACAGCTCGGACAATTCGGGGATATGAGGTCCGACACATACCCTGAGAGCAGAATGCCCGAGCTGATGCATTTTCAAAACTAGCCAACCAAGGGGCAATAACAGAAGCCTCATCCGAGCTACATTACAAGACCACAACAAATCGGTCTCGAAGGCGGTATAAGGGATGTACTCAGGGTCAGCCACAGTAACACGCATTTAAACTATGAAATCCAGCTAATCAGACACGCTGTCCGGGATCTTAGTAGACATCTCAAAGACATAGGTCGACTATGGAATTACTACCAAACAACTCGGGCAAATAAGGAAACAACTCGGACAATAACAGTAAAACATAAAGTGACAGACGTGGCAGTAAAAGGGAAACCCCAGGACTCACACAAAAGTCCAAGGGCACCCTTTGGAGGCAACAACAGAGCAAAAACCCAAATACAAAGTCAAAGCTTTACATCAAAAAGCATGCCAACTTCCACATTGCCCCACCAGAGGAGCTCATCAGTATAACATCACCTTGGCCGTTCGCAAAGAGGGGACTCGACCTCCTTGGACTATTTTTCCAAGGATCGGGACAAGTCAAGTTCCTCATTTTAGGGGTGGATTACTTCACAAAATGGATTGAGGCAGAGCCCCTAGCTAATGCCACTGCTCAAAGAAGTCAGAAATTCTTGTACAAGAACATTATTACAAGGTTTGGGGTTTCTTACTCCATCACCACAAACAATGACACTCAATTCACGGACACAGGTTTCAAGAAAAGAGTGGCTAACTTGAAAATAAAGCACCAAATTCACATCCGTAGAACACCCACAAGCCAATGGACAAGCAGAAGCTGCCAACAAAGTCATACTAGCTAGGTTAAAACGGAGACTAAAGGACACAAAGAGAGCTTGGGCTGAAGAGCTCCCACAGGTCCTATGGGCATATCGGACAACTCCACACTTCACCACGGGGGAATCACCCTTCCGATTGATTTACGAAATGGAGGCAATGATCCCAGTAGAGATCGAAGAAGGATCCCCCAAGAATGATCTTCTACAATGAAGAGGTCAACTCCCAAATCCAAAAGAAAGAACTCGACCTACTTCCAAGAGTCCGAGAGAGAGCTCCGATCAAGGAAGAGGCGTTAAAAACGTCGAATGGCCTCAAGATACAATCAGAAGACAGTACAGCGAAGCTTTGCCAACAACAACCTTATCCTAATCCGAAATGATATCGGAACAACTCAACCTGGAGAAGGAAAGCTAGCACCCAACTGGAAAGGACGATACCAAGTTGTTTAGAAGAACTGGGGAAAGGTTGCTACAGACGGCCCGAACTTGAAGGGCAAGAGCTACCAAGGTCATGGCATGCCTGCAATCTAGAAAAGGCGCCAGGCCGAGATCCAAAAAAATTGCCCGACCTAGAAAGGTAAAGTACTAACATGTACACACTCTTATCTTTATATTATTGTTTAAAAGATTGCAGATTTCCTAAAAAGTTTCCTACCAAGACGCCCGACTACGGCAGGTCGGCAAGGTGAAACACCAAAATCATCGCCCGATCACGACAAAATCGGCAAAGATGAACACAGAATAATGTAAGAAGTTATCAAAAGTGATCCAAAAAAAAAAAGAACCTGACGAGGTCTTACGGATTGCTAAAATAGTAACTTAAAGACTGGCCGACGTTGAGAAGTCGGACCAAGTCAACCCAAGTTATCAGCAAATCCCTGGAAAGAGACCTGGCAAAGGTCCAAGAAAGAGGATTATGAAATAACTTAGAAGAGATCGACATGACGAAGTCGGTCTCCTACAATAATAAAGTTATAGAAGTAATTCCTGAAAGAGACCTGACAAAGGTCCAAGAAAGAGGGTTACGAAATAACTTAGAAGAGATCGACATAAAGAAGTCGGTCTCCTACAACGGACAAGTTATAAAAGTAATCCCTGAAAGAGATCTGACAAAGGTCCAAGAAAGAGGATTACAAAAATAACTTGGAGAAGGGACTGACGTAAAGAAGTCATCCCATAAACAAAAAGTTATAAAAAGTAATCCCTGAAAGAGACCTGACAGAGGTCCAATAAAGAGGATTACTAGAAATAACTTAGAAGCGACCGACATGAAAAAGTCGGCCCAAAGCTACAGCTTGGAACAACAAGAAAAAGTCGGACCAACAAAAGCTACAGCTTGGACCGACAAGAAGAAGTCGGACCAACGAAAACCACAGCTTGGACCGACAAGAAGTCGGACCAACAAAAGCTACAGCTTGGACCGACAAGAAGAAGTCGGACCAACGAAAACCACAGCTTGGACCGACAAGAAGTCGGACCAACGAAAGCTACAGCTCGTCGACACGAGAAATTGGACCAACGAAAAGCGTGCGCTAAAAGGGACATAGCTTTGCCCAAAAGGCCACAGCTCCATGACAAGGCTATCAAAATTGTTCAGACCAACTAAAAAAGGCAATGCCAAACTCGCACAAAATAAAACTACTCAAGATCGACCAAAATCAGGATGCTTGAGTACGACTTCCCCCAAAGAGAGCACGATCTCACGGAAAGATCGAACTCAAGCAGGGGCAAAGTCGTACAGGTCGACGTCAGCTAAGAAGAGGCGCAAGTACAATCTCAAAAAAGAACAAGCCAAAAGGTTAAGAAAAAACCTTAAGGCTCAAAAGTGCTTAGCTAAAAGGGATACAACTCCACTCAAAGAAGGCACAATCTCAAACAGGGCTACGTATGTCATCCGAGACTAAAAAGGTTCTATACAAAGAACACTAAAAAGTCATCAGACAAGTTACTAAGAGTCCGGATATCAAGCCGCAAGGATAACTTCACCAAAGCAGAGGGTTGTCAACACAAAAGCAAGGCGTGATCCAGAAAGCAAGGGTAGAAAACCCACACTACTACTTAAAAGAGGACGGACTGTGAAGTACCAAACCTCTAGAAAATCTGCAAAAGATTGCAAATCAATGAAGAAACAAGCAAGACAGATGCTTGAGCACTACTTCCAAAGAGATCGAAGCTTTGAAAAGCACGATCTCGTGGAAAGATCGAACTCAAGCAGGGGCACTGTTCATACCCTGGGTCAAGCTGTCCGACCCGGGATGTTTAGCGACAAGCCGACCGACCTCTTCAGGCCAAATGCCCGACCTCTTCAGGCCAAATGCCCGACCTCTTCAGGCCAAATGCCCGACCTCTTCAGGCCAAATGCCCGACCTCTTCTCAAAGAGCTCGGCTAAATGCCCGACCTCTTCTCAAAGAGCTCGGCTAAACTCGCCAAAGGAGCCCAAAGCAGGCCCAAAACGAAGGAACGCAGCCCAATCTAAAGGCAGCCAAAGCCCAGAAAGATAAAGGCGGTTCCGTTGAAGATAAGCTGACCTCACCCAAAGATAAAGATAAGATAAGATAACTAACTTATCTTATCTAAGAAGGTCACTTCTCACCATTATAAATACACTGGAGCACCCAGGTATAACTCATACTCTGATTCTACACATTATCTGCTTGTACCCATGCTAACTTAAGCATCGGAGTGTCATTGCAGGTACAACCACCAACCACTCTGCATGTCAAGCTCGGGTCCCTGAACCCCTACCTCGGGCATCTCCAGACGACCGAGCTACACGTTTCAGGTAACCCCCGGAACAAAGAGCTTCTCTCAAATCAGAGTCAAGAAAAGCCCCCACAGTCAAACTCTAAGTTTGGTGTTGGGAGGCCACAACCAAACTCTAAGTTTGGTGTTGAACCCCCACATTCAAACTCTAAGTTTGGTGTTGGGAGGTTCCAACAGTGCTCTGAGTATCTGTGAGGCTCCATGAGAGCCCTCTGTCAAGCTACTGACATTAAAGAAGCGCTTGTTGGGAGGCAACCCAATATTATATTTTACATATTTTCTTTTGTTATTTTATTTTATTTTGTAGGTTGATGATCATAAGAAGTCACAAAATTAATTGAAAAAGCAAAAACAGAATGAAAAACAGGAAGAAAAACAGCACACCCTGGAGGAAGATGCTGCTGGCATTCAAACGCCAGTAAACCTAGCAGTTGGGCGTTTAACGCCCAGTCTGGCACCATTCTGGGCGTTTAACGCCAGAAAGGGGCACCAGACTGGCGTTAAACGCCAGAAAAGGGCAAGAACCTGGCGTTAAACGCCAGGAATGGGCACCAGCCCGGCGTTTAACGCCAGCATTGGCTCAAAACGTGAATTTTGATGCCATTTGGTGCAGGGATGACTTTTCCTTGACACCACAGGATCTGTGGACCTCACAGGACCCCACCACCACTCTCTCTCTTCTTCCCCCATTCACCAATCACCTCAACACCTCTTCCCCAAAAACCCTTCACCTATCAAATCCCATCTTTCTCTTCACCACTCACATCCATCCTTCATAAAACCCCACCAACCTCACCCTTCAAATTCAAACCACTTTCCCTCCCAAACCCACCCATAATGGCCGAACCCCACCCCCCCTCTCCTATAAATACCCTTCTTCAATCCTTCATTTTCACACAACCTAAACAACACTTCTCCCCCTCTTTGGCCGAATACACCACCATCTCCCTCTTCCTCATTTCTTCTTCTTCTACTCTCTTCTTTCATCTTTTGCTCGAGGACGAGCAAACATTTTAAGTTTGGTGTGGTAAAAGCGTTGCTTTTTCGTTTTTCCATAACCATTATGGCATCCAAGGCCGGAGAAACCTCTAGAAAGAGGAAAGGGAAAGCAAAAGCTTCCACCTCCGAGTCATGGGAGATGGATAGATTCATCTCAAGGGTGCATCAAGACCACTTCTATGAAGTTGTGGCCTTGAAGAAGGTGATCCCCGAGGTCCCCTTTTCACTCAAAAAGGGTGAATATCCGGAGATCCGCCATGAGATCCGAAGAAGAGGTTGGGAAGTGCTTACCAACCCCATTCAACAAGTCGGAATCTTGATGGTTCAAGAGTTCTATGCCAATGCATGGATCACCAAGAACCATGATCAAAGTATGAACCCGGATCCAAAGAATTATCTCACAATGGTTCGGGGGAAATACTTGGATTTTAGTCCGGAAAGTGTGAGGGTGGCGTTCAACTTGCCTATGATGCAAGGAGATGAACATCCTTACACAAGAAGGGTCAACTTTGATCAAAGGTTGGACCAAGTCCTCACAATCATATGTGAAGAGGGCGCACAATGGAAGAGAGATTCAAGAGGCAAGCCGGTTCAATTGAGAAGGCATGACCTCAAACCCGTGGCTAGAGGATGGTTGGAGTTTATCCAACGCTCAATCATTCCCACTAGCAACCGGTCCGAAGTTACTTTAGACCGGGCCATCATGATCCATAGCATCATGATTGGAGAAGAAGTGGAAGTTCATGAGGTAATAGCCCAAGAACTCTACAAGGTGGCGGACAAGTCTTCCACCTTAGCAAGGTTAGCCTTTCCTCACCTCATTTGTCACCTCTGTTATTCAGTTGGAGTTGACATAGAGGGAGACATCACCATTGATGAGGATAAGCCCATTACCAAGAAAAGGATGGAGCACACAAGAGACCCCTCTCATCATGAGATCCCTGAGATGCCTCAAGGGATGCACTTTCTTCCACAAGACTATTGGGAGCAACTAAACACCTCCCTAGGAGAATTGAGTTCCAACATGGGACAACTAAGGGTGGAGCACCAAGAACACTCCATTCTCCTCCATGAAATAAGAGAAGATCAAAGAATCATGAGAGAGGAGCAACAAAGGCAAGGAAGAGACATTGAGGAGCTCAAGCACTCCATAGGACCTTCAAGAGGAAGGAAGAGCCGCCATCACTAAGGTGGACCCGTTCCTTGATTTCCTTGTTCTTTATTCTTCTGTTTTTCGAATTTTAGTGCTTATGTTTATCCATGTTTGTATCTTATGATCATTAGTGTCTTAGTGTTTATGCCTTAAAGTTATGAATGTCCTATGAATCCATCACCTTTCTTAAATAAAAATGTGCTTAATTGAAAAGGAAAAGAATTGCATGAATTTTGAATTTTATAACAGTTTAATTATTTTGATGTGGTGGCAACACTTTTGTTCTCTGAATGTATGCTTGAACAGTGCATATGTCTTTTGAATTTGTGGTTCATGAATGTTGGCTCTTGAAAGAATGATGAAAAAGGAGACATGTTACTGAGGATCTGAAAAATCATAAAAATGATTCTTGAAGCAAGAAAAAGCAGTGAATACAAAAAAAAAAAGAAAAAAAGAGAAGCAAACGAAAAAAAAAAACCGAAAAAAAAAAGAAAGAAAAAGAAAGAAATAAAGTTGTGATCCAAGGCAATAAGAGTGTGCTTAAGAACCCTGGACACCTCTAATTGGGGACTTTAGCAAAGCTGAGTCACAATCTGAAAAGGTTCACCCAATTATGTGTCTGTGGCATGTATGTATCCGGTGGTAATACTGGAAGACAGAGTGCTTTGGGCCACAGCCAAGACTCAATAAAGTAGCTGTGTTCAAGAATCATCATACTTAACTAGGAGAATCAATAACACTATCTGGATTCTGAGTTCCTAAAGAAGCCAATCATTCTGAATTTCAAAGGATAGAGTGAGATGCCAACACTATTCAGAGGCAAAAAGCTAAAAGCCCCGCTCATCTAATTAATTCTGATCTTCATAGATGTTTTTTGGAGTTCATTGCATATTCTCTTCTTTTTATCTTATTTGATCTTCAGTTGCTTGGGGACAAGCAACAATTTAAGTTTGGTGTTGTGATGAGCGGATAATTTGTACGCTTTTTGGCATTGTTTTTAGTATGTTTTTAGTATCTTTTAGTTAGTTTTTATTATATTTTTATTAGTTTTTAATTAAAATTCACTTTTCTGGACTTTACTATGAGTTTGTGTGTTTTTCTGTGATTTCAGGTATTTTCTGGCTGAAATTGAGGGAACTGAGCAAAAATCTGATTCAGAGACTGAAAAGGACTGCAGATGCTGTTGGATTCTGACCTCCCTGCACTCGAAGTGGATTTTCTGGAGCTACAGAAGCCCAATTGGCGCGCTCTCAACGGCGTTGGAAAGTAGACATCCTGGGCTTTCCCAATATTTGATGGCCCAAACCGGCGTTCAAAGTCACCTCAAGAAATTCCAGCGTTAAACGCCGGAACTGGCACCTAAATGGGAGTTAAACGCCCAAACTGGCATAAAAGCTGGCGTTTAACTCCAAGAGAAGTCTCTACACGAAAATGCTTCATTGCTCAGCCCAAGCACACATCAAGTGGGCCCGGAAGTGGATTTTTATGTCATTTACTCATCTTTGTACACCTTAGGCTACTAGTTTTCTATAAGTAGGACCTTTTACTATTGTATTTGACATCTTGGTAGCTATCTTCTAATTTTATGCTGTCTTAGATCATTTGGGAGGCTGGCCTCACGGCCATGCCTAGACCTTGTTCTTATGTATTTTCAACGGTGGAGTTTCTACACACCATAGATTAAGGTGTGGAGCTCTGCTGTACCTCGAGTATTAATGCAATTACTATTGTTCTTCTATTCAATTCCGCTTGTTCTTTGTCCAAGATATCACTTGTTCTTCAACTTGATGAATGTGATGATCCGTGACACTCATCATCATTCTCACCTATGAGCAAGGTGACTGACAACCATTCTTGTTCTACAAGCATTCGAGGCCCTAGTGTTTATCTCTTGGATTTCTGATTGCATGATGCATGGTTGATCGCCTGACAACCGAGTGTTCGCCTGACAAACGAGCCAGCCATTCCGTAAGATCAGAGTCTTCGTGGTATAGGCAAGAACTGATGGCGGCATTCAAGAGAATCCGGAAGGTCTAACCTTGTCTGTGGTATTCTGAGTAGGATTCAATGATTGAATGACTGTGACGTGCTTCAAACTCCTGAAGGCGGGGCGTTAGTGACAGACGCAAAAGAATCACTGGATTCTATTCCGGCCTGATTGAGAACCGACAGATGATTAGCCTATGCTGTGACAGAGCATCAGGGACGTATTTTCAATGAGAGGATGGGAGGTAGCCATTGACAACGGTGAAACCCTACATGAGCTTGCCATGGAAAGGAGTAAGAAGGATTGGATGAAGACAGTAGGAAAGCAGAGGGACGGAAGGGAAGGCATCTTCATACGCTTATCTGAAGCTCTCACCAATGATATACATAAGTATCTCTATCTTTATCTTTATGCTTTATTCGTTTATCACTATACCCATTTGAGTCTGCCTGACTGAGATTTACAAGGTGACCATAGCTTGCTTCATGCCACCAATCTCCGTGGGATCGACCCTTACTCGCGTAAGGTTTATTACTTGGACGACCCAGTGCACTTGCTGGTTAGTTGTGCGAAGTTGTGTTTATGCCATGGTATTGAGCACCAAGTCTTTGGAGCCATTACTAGGGATTGTTTATGTTTTGAAAAGTATTGATCACAATTTCGTGCACCAGCTATGTAGTAGATTCCTTTTTCTTGGCTTAGGGGTTGAGTTGTTGGAAACACTTGAATAGTTAATATCAATTATTAACTATCAATTGAGAAATGTTAATTGACTTGTAGGCCACTAGAGCTAAATTTCAATAGAACTTGTGACTCAAAGTTAATTACTTTCACTTGACTTTCCTCCATGATTAGGGGTCAACTAAGTGAAGCAATGATAAATTGTTGTTACAATTGATGGAAGCTATAATGATGGAACTTCTAATGCTCACCCTTAGCCAAGGCTTTTATCATAATTGATTGTTGTTCATTTTTGTTAGCTTAAATTCTTGCATCAAACTCTCAAAAACCACAAAAGACTTCCTAATCAATGATGTGCATTCGAATGCAATTCCTAGGGAAGACGACTCGGGACTAATGCTCTCGGTTATAGATTTTAGAATTGTTTGATGTGAAATTTTTGTGTCGGTTGGACTATACTCACGATTGGATTTATTGATAATTTCTATACCGGCATAAAAATCTCTCATCATGCATCACAGTGAGAAACAAGCTATCAGTTAGGCGGACATTCCCACATTCGCAATTTTAGGCTATAAGTCAGGCGGGCACTTCCGCATTAGCAATTTGGCACAAAGGCCCAATCAAATAAGCAACATTCAATTATCTTTTTCGTTCATTATTCCTCATTTCCTTTCTTTTCATCATGCCTCCGTATTACCTTATAAATACGCATACCTCCGCATCTCCGCATAACTAAGCATACCTCCGCATCACCATATTACTAAGTATACCTCCGAATCACCTTTTAACTTTCAACCTTCCTAGGGACAACTTACATTCTTATTCATTTTTCTGACATGTTTGGCCTAATACTTCCTTGGCGACCAATCTTCTATTTAATAATTAACATAATAAATAGACTCAGGTTCGTGCAAATTTTATGTCCACGCGTTTGTATCAAAGTCAAGTTTCATTTGATTTAAGTTTCAGAGCATTCTCCTTTCCATAACAAAAGTTATGCATATTCTATTTTGAGAGGTTTCTATTTGGTTAACTGGTGAACTGGTTAACTTCCAAAGTGCATAACTAATTTTCTAGAATAGCCATGGCTCTGAAATTTGAACTTACTGAAGTAGACATCATAGGATTTCATTTGGTTTAGTTTCATCACAATAGCTTTTCTAGATTAGGAGATATCCATCAAGGAAGTCATTTTTCTAAGTTTGTAAATCCTGTTTAGCCATTAATGAGCAGTGGTGCACAAAATTGTGATCTCTAATAATGGCATTCAACTTAGTATGCGTGTTTATAACTCAGCACTTTCTTCACAACTTCACACAACTAACCAGCAAGTGCACTAGGTCATCCAAGTAATAAACCATACGTAAGTAAGGGTCGATCCCACAGAGATTGTTGGTATGAAGCAAGCTATGGTCATCTTGTAAATCTCAGTTAGGCGAATGATAAATGGTTATGGAGTTTTCGAATAATAACAATAAATAAATAGAAAATAAAGATAGAAATACTTATGTAGATCATTGGTGAGAATTTCAGACAAGTGTATGGAGGTGCTTTGTCCCTGTTGGATCTCTGCTTTCCTACTGCTTTCATCCAATCCTTCTTACTCCTTTCCATGGCAAGCTGTATGTAGGGCATCACCGTTGTCAATGGCTACATCCCATCCTCTCAGTGAAAATGGTCCAAATGCTCTGTCACAGCATGACTAATCATCTGTCGGTTCTCGATCATGTCGGAATAGAATCCCTTGATTCTTTTGCGTTTGTCATCACGCCCAACAATCGCGAGTTTAAAGCTCGTCACAGTCATTCAATCCCTGAATCCTACTCGGAATACCACAGACAAGGTTTAGACTTTTCGGATTCTCATGAATGCCGCCATCAATTCTAGCTTATACCACGAAGATTCTGATTAAGGAGTCCAAAAGATATGCGCCCGGTCTAAGGTAGAACGGAGGTGGTTGTCAGTCACGCGTTCATAGGTGAGAATGATGATGAGTGTCACGGATCATCATATTCATCATGTTGAAGTGCAACGAATATCTTAGAACAGGAATAAGTTGAATTGAATAGAAAATAGTAGTAATTGCATTGAAACTCGAGGTATATCAGAGCTCCACACCCTTAATCTATGGTGTGTAGAAACTACACCGTTGAAAATATATAAGTGATGAAGGTTCAGGCATGGCCGAATGGCCAGCCCCCAAAACGTGATCACAGGATACAAAAATACAATCCAGGATCCAGGATCCCCAAGTAATAAAATGTCCTATTTATACTAGACTAGCTACTAGGGTTTACAGAAGTAAGTAATTGATGCAGAAATCCACTTCCGGGGCCCACTTTGTGTGTGCTTGGGCGGAACTTGAGCTTTACACGTGCAGAGGCTTCTTTTGCAGTTGAACGCCAAGTTGTAACGTGTTTTTGGCATTCAACTCTGGTTCGTGACGTGTTTCTGGCGTTTGACTCCAGAATGCAGCATAGAACTGGCGTTGAGCGCCAGTTTACGTCATCTAATCACGAATAAAGTATGGACTATTATCTATTGCTAGAAAGCTCTGAATGTCTACTTTTCAACGCCGTTGAGAGCGCGCCATTTGGAGTTTTGTATCTCCAGAAAATCCATTTTGAGTTCAGGGAGGTCAGAATCCAACACCATCAGTAGTCCTTTGTCAGCCTTTTGTCAGAGTTTTGCTGAGGTCCCTCGATTTCAGCCAGAAATTACCTGAAATCACAGAAAAACACACAAACTCATAGTAAAGTCCAGAAATGTGAATTTAGCATAAAAACTAATGAAAACATCCCTAAAAGTGGCTAGATTCTACTAAAAGCTACCTAAAAATAATGCCAAAAAAGCGTATAAATTATCCGCTCATCACAACACCAAACTTAAATTGTTGCTTGTCCCCAAGCAACTAAAAATCAAATAGGATAAAAAGAAGAGAATATACTATAAAGCTCAGAATATCAATGAATATTAATTCTAATTAGATGAGCAGGACTTGTAGCTTTTTGCTTCTGAACAGTTTTGGCATCTCACTTTATCCTTTGAAGTTTAGAATGAGTGGCATCTCTAGGAACTTAGAATTTCAGTTAGTGTTATTGATTCTCCTAGTTAAGTTTATTGAACACAGCTACTTTTATGAGTCTTGGCCGTGGCCCTAAGCACTTTGTTTTCAAGTATTACCACCGGATACATAAATGCCACAGACACATGACTGGGTGAACCTTTTCGGATTGTGACTCAGCTTTGCTAAAGTCCCCAGTTAGAGGTTTCCAGAGCTCTTAAGCACACTCTTTTTGCTTTGGATCACGACTTTAACCACTCAGTCTCAAGCTTTTCACTTGGACCTGCATGCCACAAGCACATGGTTAGGGACAGCTTGATTTAGCCGCTTAGGCCTGGATTTTATTTCCTTGGGCCCTCCTATCCATTGAATCTGAAAGCCTTAGATCCTTTTTACCATTGCCTTTTGGTTTTAAGGGCTATTGGCTTTTTCTACTTGCTTTTTCTTTTTCTTTCTATTATTAATTTTTTTCGCCATTTTTTTCGCAAGCTTTTGTTATTCACTGCTTTTTCTTACTTCAAGAATCAATTTCATGATTTTTCATATTATCAATAGCATTTTACTTTTTTCATCATTCTTTCAAGAGGCAACAATTTTAACATTCATAAACAACAAGATCAAAAATATGCACTGTTCAAGAATTCATTCAGAAAACAAAAAGTATTGTCACCACATCAATATAATTAAACTAAATTCAAGGATAAATTCGAAATTCATGTACTTCTTGTTCTTTTTGTATTAAAAACATGGTTCATTTAAGAAAGGTGAAGGATTCATGAAATTATTCATAACTTTTAAGACATAGTTACTACATACTAATGATCATGTAATAAAGACACAAACATAGATAAACATTTAAACATAAAAATCGAAAAACAGAGAAATAAGAACAAGGAATGAGTCCACCTTACTGATGGTGGCGCTTTCTTCTTGAAGAACCAATGATGTTCTTAAGCTCTTCTATGTCTCTTCCTTGCCTTTGTTGCTCCTCCCTCATTGCTCTTTGATCTTCTCTAATTTCATGGAGAATGATGGAGTGTTCTTGATGTTCCACCCTTAATTGATCCATATTGTAACTCAAGTCTTCTAGAGAAGTGTTGAGTTGTTCTTAATAGTTATTGGGAGGAAAGTGCATCCCTTGAGGCATCTCTGGGATTTTTTGGTGATGAGCTTCCACATGTGTCTCTTGGGATCCATGAGTGGGCTCTCTTGTTTGCTCCATCCTCTTCTTAGTGATGGGCTTATCCTTTTCAATGGGGATGTCTCCTTCTATGATAACTCCAGCTGAGTAACATAGATGGCAAATAAGATGAGGAAAAGCTAGCCTTGCCATGGTGTAGGACTTTTCGGCTATTTTGTAGAATTCAAGGGAGATGACTTCATGAACTTCTACTTCCTCTCCAATCATGATGCTATGCATCATGATGGCCCGATCCACAGTAACTTTGGATCGGTTGCTAGTGGGGATGATGGAGCGTTGGATGAACTCCAACCATCCTCTAGCCACAAGCTTGACGTCCAGTCTTCTTAATTGAACTGGTTTGCCTTTGGAGTCTCTTTTCCATTGAGCTCCTTCCACACATATGTCCATAAGAACTTGGTGCAACCTTTGATTAAAGTTGACCCTTCTAGTGTAGGGGCGTGCATCTCCTTGCATCATGGGCAAGTTGAATGCCAACCTCACATTTTCTGGACTAAAATCAAAGTATTTCCCCCGAACCATTGTAAGATAATTCTTTGGGTTCGGGTTCATACTTTGATCATGGTTCCTAGTGATAAATGCATTGGAATAGAACTCTTGAACCATTAGGATTCTAACTTGTTGAATGGGGTTGGTTAGAACTTCCCAACCTCTTCTTTGGATCTCATGTCGGATCTTCGGATACTCATTTTTCTTGAATTTGAAAGGGACCTCGGGGATCACCTTCTTCTTGGCCACAACATCATAGAAGTGGTCTTGATGGGCTTTAGAGATGAATCTCTCCATCTCCCATGACTCGGAGGTGGAAGCTTTTGTCTTCCCTTTCCCTTTTCTAGAGGTTTCTCCGGCCTTAGGTGCCATTAATGGTTATGGAAAAACAAAAAGCTATGCTTTTACCATACCAAACTTAAAATATTGCTCGCCCTCGAGCAAAAGAAGAAAGAATAGATGAAGAAGAAGAGGATATGGAGGAGAGGGAGAGAAGGTTGTGTTTCGGCCAAGGAGGAGAAGAGAGGGTTGTGTTGTGTGAAAATGAAGAAGAATGGAGGGGTATTTATAGTGGAGGGAGAGGGGTTAAGGTTTGGCCATATTAGGTGGGTTGGGTAGGAAAGTGATTTTGAATTTTGAAGGTAGGTGGGGTTTATCGGGAAGAGTGGAAGGATGTGAGTGGTGAAGAGGTGATGGGGAAGAGAGATTAAGGTGATTGGTGAAGGGTTTTGGGGAAGAATGGAAGGATGTGGGTGGTGAAGAGGTGATGGGGAAGAGAGATTGAGGTGATTGGTGAAGGGTTTTGGGGAAGAGTGTTATTGGATTGTGTGAAGAGGAGAGAAGGTGAGTTGAGGTAGGTGGAGATCCTGTGGGATCTACAGATCCTGAGATGATCCTGTGGGGTCCACAGATCCTGAGGTGTCAAGGATTTACATCCCTGCACCAATGAGGCGTGTAAAATGCCCTTTTCATGCAATCCTGGCGTTCAACGCCAGATTGATGCTTGTTTCTGGCGTTGAACGCCAGCTTTATGCTTGTTTTGGGCATTCAACGCCCATTTGCAGCATGTTTCTAGCGTTGAACGCCAGTTCCATGCTTGTTTCTGGTGTTTAGTGCCAGCTCTCCTCAGGGTGTTTTCCTGGCATTTAAACGCCAGGATGTTACTTGTTTCTGGTATTCAACGCCAGATCCATGCTCTGTTCTGGCGTTGAACGCCAGCCAGATGCTCCTTACTGGCGTTTAAACGCCAGTAAGTCCTTCCTCCAGGGTGTGATTTTTCTTTTGCTATTTTTGATTCTGTTTTTAATTTTAATATTTTTTTGTGACTCCACATTATCATGAACCTAATAAAACATAAAAGAACAATAAAAAGAAAAAATAAAATTTGATAAATAAAAATTGGGTTGCCTCCCAATAAGCGCTTCTTTAATGTTAATAGCTTGACAGTGGGCTCTCGTGGAGCCACACAGGTAATCAGGTCAATGTTGTAGACTCCCAACACCAAACTTAGAGTTTGGATGTGGGGATTCAACACCAAACTTAGTGTTTGGCTGCGGCCTCCCAACACTAAACTTAGAGTTTGATGGTGAGGGCTTTGTTTGACTCTGTACTGAGAGAAGCTTTTCATGCTTCTTCTCCATGTATACAGAAGAACACCCTTGGGTCTTAAACACAAGGTAGTCCCCATTCAATTGAAGGACTAATTCTCCTCTGTTAACATCTATCACAGCTTCTGCTGTGGCCAGGAAAGGTCTTCCAAGGATGATGCATTCATCCTCCTCCTTCCTAGTGTCTAAGATTATGAAATCAGCAGGGATGTAAAGGCCTTCAACCTTTACCAACACGTCCTCTACCAATCCATAAGCTTGTCTTACTGATTTGTCTGCCATTTGCAATGAGAATATGGCAGGATGTACCTCAATGATCCCCAGTGATGGTGTTTTTGTGAAAAAACGAATTTCCAACACACAAATCTAACCGGCAAGTATACCGGGTCGCATCAAGTAGTAATAACTCACAAGAGTGAGGTCGATCCCACAGGGATTGATGGATCAAGCAACTTTAGTGGGTGATTAGTTTAGTCAAGCTATCATTGAAGTGAAATTGGATGAAATGTAGCCGACAGAAAGTAAATTGCAGAAATCTTAAAGATGCAGAAAGTAAAGTTGCAAGTAACTTAAATAACAAGAAAGTAAAATAACTGAAACTTAAATTGCAAGAAAAGTAAATTGCATCAAATGTAAAGGGGGCTAGGGTGCTGGAAATTAAAGAGAGCAGTAAAGCAAAGTGTAGAACAATTACAGGGAGATTAAATTGCTTAAAAGTAAATTGGAAGCAATGCAACAGAAAGTAAAAATTGCAGAGAAGGAAATTGTAGTAGAGAAGTAAATCAGCAAGAAAGCTCAATTCAAATATGAAATCTCAAAAGACAAGTGAGGATCTCAGGGAATCAATGAGACTGGAAAACAAGTCTAGATCTCAATTTCTTCCTTGATCTAACCAAGAACAGTTGCAGAAGGAAAGAAGATGAAAGCAGTAAAGAGAGTTTTGGTTCAAATCCTTAATTCACTGAAATTTTGCAGAAGAATAACAACAGAGAGATCTCAGATAGAAACTGAAACAGAATTTCTCCAATTTCAATCCAAGATTTAAAACAAGAAGGAAAACTAAGAGAGAGCTCTCTATCCTACTCCTAATGGTCCCTAGTGGAGCTAGCCTTTTTCTAATGGAGCTCCTCTAACAAAGATGAAAATGATGCCTTATATAGGCTTTACAAAGTGACAGTGAGAAGGAAATTAAAACAAAAATAAAAATCCTAATCTAATTGATTTTTGTGCCTTTGAGTCATGATAATGTGGGCTTTGCTTGCTTTGGATTTGAGGAGAAATGAGTTTGGTTGGCCTTGATTCAATTTGGAGAGGAATTGAATGGAATTTTAGTTGAATTTTGGCCCATGTTGCTCCCAGGAGGATGCTCTGCTCTTGTAGAGAGCAGAGCAGTGAAGCCTTGCATGGGGATCCAATTAGCATGCCAGGTGTGAGAGGGGCACCAGGGGATTGCCCTGCCCTTGTGGAGAGCGGGGCAGTGGTGTCATGGTGCGTGCCTTGCCTCCTTGGACCGTGTCATGATGCGTGCAACAAATCCCTGGCCGTGTCATGCTCATGCTTGTGTGCACCAAGGAGTGTGCTCTGCTCTCCTTGTGAGCAGCGCAATGGAGCTTCCAAGGGGAGTGCCAAGTTCGAATCCCATGGAGTGCATTGCTTGGCTTTTTCTTCTTGCCACCTAATTCACGCATAAGGCTTGGCTTCCTAGAGATCCTTGGTTCGAAACTTGGTGGCAGAAGTTGCTGCAATTTTTCCTTGAATTTTCATGAAGAGAAGCACAACATTGCTCTCTAAGAGAGCACTCTGCTCTCCTTGAGAGCAGACTTCCTTGGTTTCCTTGTGTCTCCCTCTTCGAGCATTGGTGGAAGCACTTTGGTTTATTTTCGCTTATTTTTGGCCCTTAAAGATTCCATTCACTCATGCCTCAATTGTATGCCAAATATAGATTGCTATATATCGTTGGAAAGCTCTGAATGTCAGCTTTCCAACGCAACTAAAAGTACATCAATCGGACGTCTGTAGCTCAAGTTATAGCCCTTTGAAGGAGGCATGGTCATGTTGTGAGCGCCCAGATTTTAACTTTGCGAAAATTTGCTTCCAACCTCACTTTGTTTCATCATGATATTGCCCTGCCCTTGGCAAGAGCAGGGCAATGTGCGTGCTGGTTGCTTCCTCCTTTAATTTGGTCTTGGGCCACGCTTTCAAAAGCGTGGCCTAAGGCTCCAAAGTGTGCTCCAACTTTAAAGTGTGCCCCAAAGCTCTTTTTTTCTCCTTTTTAGCTTATTCTAGAGCATATATAAACATAAATACAAGATAAGACCCAAAAGGCCCAAAAGACAGTTTACAGAACCTGTTTCTCCAAGTCAAAACAAATGTTAAAACAAAACTTAATATATATATATATATATATATATATATATATATATATATATTAAGTTTCCAGTTTTTTTTTTGAAAAAAAGAGAGTTAAAATCCAATATTCATTGGCTGAGTGGTAGTCTATTGTTAATCGGCATATTCCTACAGAACCAGACGAGAGCAATAATATCAGTTAGTTTTAAAAATGTCTTTCTTCCGCAGCCTCTCTCGTCATTTTGCACACAGTCCTTCTTCATCCCACATAAAATCTAGCGTTCTTCTGAGAAAGTTACTCGTCCTGAGAAACTCTCTCCAAAACATTTCATCTTCGAAGAAGAAGTATGCTTCGAAGATATCAATTAGGCTATAGACCAGTAGGAAATACCTAATATTACCTAGGATGAACTATACATTCCTGAAGAAACCAAGCGTGCCGGTAGATCTGATTATATTATCAAAACTGCCGAAAATAATATTCCTCTTGGACCGGAGTCCAGTGAGGAATTCCACTTTTTAAACAAACAATCTATCCAAGAACATGTCTGCAAATATAAATATCTTCATATAAGATGTGTTCAGGTTGCAGTTAAATCACTCATTCGAGAAGGTTTAAATGCTTCCATTCTTATGTGTCTAAGAGACGTTAGGCATAACAAGTTCCATGATTCCCTTATAGGAACTGTTGAAACAAGTTTAGGACATGGTCCGGTCTATTTCAATTGCTTCCCCAACAAAACTGTGAGCTTGTTAGATTGAAACATCTTATACTCACTCTTTCTCAACATCTGACATCATGGCCTTGACATGAAGGAAGGATCCATTCCTGCAGCTTTAATCCATAGGATTCAGTACAAAGTCATGAACACTTATAACTCCAGAGTCCTTTTGAAAACAACCGACCGTGAGACAACTCTTTTTGTCACTGACATGACCAAAACAAACGTCGTTATACCCCGCCTCATTAAATGGGATGAAATTAATCTCCCTGAATCTTGGGCTATAGAGCGTGCTATACCTATTCTACCCAGACAAGCCCCCACAATTACAAAAAATTAAACAAGATGAGACGGGAAAGGTATAAATCTTCATTGACAGAAGAAATTCTTTTTCGTCGAGGTCTGAAGTTGCATCTACTTACAGATCTGACTTCGCCTTCGTAAGGAGGTCTTTCTCTAGAAGATCTCACACCTCTCTTCCTAATCCACAAATTAGGATGGCCAACCCAGAAATCAACCTTATAGGGTTACAAACAAACTCTAGCATTCTTAGACCTGTTTATTAAAAAGAAAAGGATATAGATGAACAGTCTATTCAATCCCCAACATATTCCTTCATGAATGATGATGTCCATGTTAACTAAAGACTTTGTCATAGATAGGGAAGCCTTGCGAAGGAACGTCAACTCTGAATAATGGAAACTTCAGAAGAGATGGTACTTGCAAACCTTTAAGGTTCATCGACTTTCATATTTTCGGGAGCAACATTATCACTTCCTCAACCAAGCCAAGATGCACAATCCTTTCTTTGAATGGTTCCATACTTATAGCATAAAAAACAATATAGACTACCCTTTTAAAGCAGATAGTAGTACATCTCATTCTGCGAACGCTATTTCCACTTAGAAAATTCATGAGGGGGAATTGGTTAAGTCAGAATTTCCCCCATCAGGAAAGTTCATCCTTACAAATAACCTGGATACTAAGCAAACTCCTATCATGGCCTCACCCTTCAAAACAAAAATTTAGATGAACCCATTGGGCCTAATGATATCAAGAATATCATGGAACAGGCCAACTATACCAACAAATATCTCCAAACTTTAGGCCAAAAGCTTAGCTCCCCAAGTAACAGTACCCACGAATCTCCTAAAACTCTAGAACAACCCCTATTTAAACCTTTTAAGATCAACCTAAAGATTAGGCAAAACCTCAAATCTTCTATTTCCAAACAAGATTCAGGTACCTCTGAACTTGTACACAAAATAGATCATCTTCTCAGCCGAATGACCATCCCTGGCACTTCGCAAACCACTGAATCATCCACAAGAGTTACTAGGCAATTAGCTAAAACATTCATTAACGTTCTCCATGAAGAGTCGCACGACTCAGAAAATGGCTCAGATTCACCCAGAATCAACCCCATCATAACCACCTCCATTACAAAATAGAAAGCAAGAATTCCAATTAAGATAATGAAGAAAGAGATGGCACAAGTTCATGTAGCATGAATAAAGAATATACTTCGGAACTAAGCCATATGCGTAACCTCTAACGTTTCCGAACCCCGTAATTTGTATTACCTATTACTTCTATTTTGTCCATGACAACCCATTAGTATTCCCATATACATAAATCATTAGTATTAAGTTGGCCAGACTTAATACCATGAGAAATGCAACGGTCGACTAACAGCATTAGTCAATAGACAGTCATGCATCTGGAACTCAAACTCTTGCTATTAAGACAAGTCCTAATGCATGACAGATACTCAGAGTATGCAATGAAGAATAGTCAGTCCATTTCCAAGGCTCTAACAGGAATGAATTACTCTGGTACCATAATGTAATACCTTAACTTTTAGCACCTCATGATCGTACCAAAAGCTCAGGCATTACATACTTCTAAACTTTTTTATTATTTACTATCTTTATTTTATATTGAGCCTTCACGAATATGAACCGAAGTTTTAACCAAAAAATGAAGAGTATGTACTTTAAACAATTTAATCATAAAAAATATATACATCCACGTAGCATTATATATAGACTTATTCAAAGAACCTCAATTACAAGTCTTACCCCTCTAAAAACCAAAAGAATAAACGACGAGGGGAAAATAAATTCTAACAACTCAACTCGTAAACATAATCTTCTATGCTTTTGTAGCTTCACACTAAACCTTCGCACCTGTAGCTGAAAGGCTAGAAATAAGGGGTAAGAACTCGAGAGTTCTTAGTAGGGTCAGGGTGTATAGTTATATTCATTTTATTTTCATAGCCAACAACAATGAACAATAGAATACATTTAGACTTAACAAATAAAGAACACAGAAATTAAACAATCATATCGCAAAGTCACGATCACAAAAAAAAAAAACACACTCGCAAACAAATATGTGGAAACAAGTATGATGCATGTTTGTCCTATGTAGGCCATGAGCTCATGTGTCGGTTGCCTACCCGCTCCCAACATTATCCAGGCACAAGTCCCAGATATGGCTTTCTAGATGCATACAGTGTGCATATAAGTCTTACTGCCAGGATGCATACAGTGTGACTTTTAAATATATTTTAGAAAAAGTATAGGTAACCAACAACATTTTTGAATAATGTGTGAACAATGTGAATTAATAGAGTTAAAAGAGTAAATTAATCTTAAATTTAATTAATAGCATTAAATTAGGGTGTAGTGTATTTTTATTTGATTGATGGTTGTTCATGTTGTTCAAGATGGTCATTATTTACCTAGCACTCCCCTATATTTTAATATGTTTACATGTGAAAAACAGTTCTCTATGTGTGGGCGTCCCCACTATACTTTTGGCACTAAGGCCCAAGCAAGGTCGCATTTGCTCTCTTTTGGCAGACAGTTTTTTAAAGCTTTTTCTTTATCTTTGTCCTCTGTTCTCTTATGCTAGAGATCCTTTCAGTTAAAACTTAATACATTCTTTTCTTTTTTGTGCTCTGATCTCCTGTGACAGAGATTTATTAGATTCTTTTAATCTTTTTTATCTACTCTCCTGTAGCAGAGATTCCTTTAATTAATGCTTCCTTTCTCTTATGTTCACTGCTCTCATGTGAAAGAGGTTCTTTAGTTTCTTTTATTCTTTTAATTCTTTTATTCTCTATTATTTATTGAATTATATTTTGACTTAACTCAGCAACCTTTATCTGAGTTTGGCTTCCAGTGCCATAACTTCTGTAAGCAACCTCTATCTTACAAGTGCGACTCTCTTGAACCGATGTATGCAAACATAACCTCTGTAAGCAACCTCGGTCCTACAGGTGAGGCTCTCTCTAGCCAATGTATGTATTGATAACCTTTGTAAGTAACCTCTGTCTTACAGGTGCGACCATCCCCTGGATTGGTCGATGTATTGATGATTGGATTTTTTACGGTTTAGAATTTTACAAATGAAATCTCGTTGCATGTATAGTTTCTAAACCAACACTAATCCTTTCATACAAAAATTTGTTTGTCACAAGTAACAAACCCCTAAAATCTATAAACCGAAGTATTAAACCTCGGGTCATTCTCCCTAGGAATTATAATAAAGTGCCTTGTTATTGGTTATGAGTTATATTTGGGGTTTTTAGAATTTTAGACAAGAATTATAAATGGCAAAGAAAATAAACTAACAACTAACAAAGCTCTTGGCAAGATATGAGAACTAGAAGTCCTATCCTAGTTATCCTCCTCAATTGTGACAACAAATTGTCCATTGCTCCCACTTAGTTAACCTCTAACCATGGAGAAAAGTCAAGTGGATGAATCAATTTGATTCCTCAAGTCCTAATCAAATCCTAAAGGAAAGACTAGCTTTAGAGTCATTCAAATCAATTAGCAACTTTTAATTATTAATCAATAAAGGAATTAGATAACTCAAGAGTCACCAAGTACTCTACCTAGGCCAAGAGGAACAAAATCTATACTAAAGCTAAAAGAGGCATTTTATCAAACACATAAGAGGCTTAAAAGCAAAGCATATGAAATCTACAACAAGAATGAAATCTAACAACAATTATTGAAAGGAATTAACAACAACAATAAAAAAAACACAATTATTATGAATTACCTTGAATTGAATTAGAAGAAAATGGAAGGAACAAGAGTAGATCTACAACAAAGTATAAGAACAACATGAAGGAAATTACAACAAAAGAATAGAAGAATGATGAATGTAACAACAAGGAATTGAGAAGATGAAGTGGAAGAAGATATGAATTAAACCCTAGATCTAAGAACTAAGAACTAAGCCTAATCTTAATCCTAATCATAGAGAGAAGTGAGAGCTCCTCTCTCTAAAACTAACTCTAAACTAATCCTAATGAGTGTGAATGAGTGAAAGTGAGTGAATGATCCTTTCCCCTTCAATCCTTGGTCTTTTAAAGCATTTTGGCGCCAAAGTTGGTTGCAAGCTGGGCCCCACAGCTTCTTAAAATCGCTGGGCACGTTTTCTATTAAAAAATCATATACGGCCACCGACACGTACGTGTACAGCACGCGTGTGCGTCCCTTGCAGTTTTTGGGATCCACGCGTGCGTATTGTGCGCGTGCGCGTGGATGTTGTTTCTCAAATCTTTGGCTTTTCCATGTGTTCTCCACTTTGCATGCTTTCCTCTTCACTCCTTTGATCCATTCTTAGTCTTTTCAACCTGAAATCACTTAACAAACAAATCAAGGCATCTAGTGGAATCAAAGGTGAATTAAATTTAGCTAATTGAAGGCCTAGAAAGCATGTTTTCACACTTAAGCACAAATTGGGAGACAATCATGAAACCATTCTATTTCATTGAATAAGTGTGGGTAAAAGGTGATAAAATCCCCCAAATCAAGCACAAGATATACCCTACAAATGGGATTTATCAACCTCCCCACACTTAAACCAAGCATGTCCTCATGCTTAAACCAAGAGAAAGCAAAGGGATCAACATTTATTCGATGAAATCTAACTAAATGCAATCTACCTATATGTAACTATCTAAATGAATGCAATTGTTTAGTCAAAATATATCAATTCCCAAGAGAACATATGTGCATAAGGGATATGGGTGTTAGCAACCATGCCAAACCACAATTGAATTAAGCTATTAAATATTTTTACAAACTTGCATGAAGAATGATGATCATGGGGGAAAACATGTAATTGAGCAATCGAACCCTCACCGGATGTGTTTGCACTCTATTCGCTCAAGTGTTTAGGGTTGATTCTCTCAATTCTCCTCTATTTCATGCTTTCTAAGATTTGTTTTTCTTCTAACAATCAATATTTATTTCATGCATGTATACAATTATCATGAGGTCTTTTCTTTAGGTTGTAATGGGGTTAGGGTCAAGGTAGGATGCATATATGGCTAAGTGAGCTTGGAATTTGAATCTTTGACAAGGTTAAACTTCCCACCCAACCTAGGATATCCTATACAATTAAGTTCTAACCTAACAACCCATTTTTCACTTTTTCACACACTCATGTATCCCTTTTCATTTCACAACACTTATGCATCGATCTTTATTGGGCTTTACTTTGGGGCATTTTGTCCCATTTTTATTTCTTTCTCTTTTTTTCTTTCTTTTTCTATTTTTTTTCTTTTTTTTCTTTTCTTTTCTTTTTATATTTTTTTTCTTTCTATATACAAGAACATCAATGCATAAGGTTTTACATTTGATCAATACATGAGTATGTACCCAATTCCCAATATTTCCAATAAAATACAAAACTACCCTTTTTTCCCAACCAATGTCCCAAGTTTCCCCACTCTTGAATGATACTCACACACACTAGCCTAAGCTAATCAAAGATCCAAATAAGGACATTTATTGTTTTTCACTTTAAGGCTTGTAATGTGCTAAAATAAGAACAAGTGGGTTAAGCGTAGGCTCAAAGTTGGCTAACAATGGAAGATCAAAGATAAGGCTATTTGGGTAAGTGAGCTAATGAAATGATGGCCTCAATCATATAAATGCATGTATACACAAAATAATGGACATAAAGAATCAAACAAATCAAAGATTACAATCATAGAAAGAGAATAATTGCACACAAGAAGAAAAATAAGTGGTTATAAGATGTAACCACACCATTAGGGTCAAATCTCACTTGCTTGTGTTCTTTGCTCAAAAACATGATCCACAATATATATATGTGATTCAGGCAAGTTCTGTAACAACCCTGGTTTTCGAGTACGCGAGATCTTTTCTGAAAGTATAGAGAACTCCGGAGGATCAGTAAGGGGAGAAGCTCTGATATATCATCAAGTATCTTAATCCTCATTGTCTTTATGCCATCTTTAAGTTAGAACCTTTTATGAGGCAAGCTCGATAATGTAGTCACAAAGAACCTAGTTTTTGAACCGTATCAGTCAAGAGTTTTTATTCGGTTTTTCGTAAATAGTCTCAATTTGACAAATCGGACTCGATTCATGAGAGAAGAGAGATAATAGGATAATATTATCATTATATTAGTATTAGAAGCTTCTTGAATGATATTATAAGGTTACTTGGTCAGTTTTAGTTAAAAACAGAAAAAATCAATTTAACCGAGTTCACAGTTTACTGGTGCAGCTTAGCACTAGCACTCTCTGATGACTTTAGTAATGCTAAGGCCTCATTATACATGTTTTATTCTCATAAAAAATATGTTACTAGTGTCAATGCTAGTAGCTCAGAACATAATTTTTAGAGATGTTTTTGCAAGTGTTCCGATACATCTAGTTTTAGTAGTTATACACCTGAGATATTTTAATATTATTTTAATCCACCTCCAAGCCAACCAATCACAACTCACCCTACACCCCCAAGACCTGCAAGGCTGGCTCATTTTCACTTTGTGGCCGAAAATAGGTAGAGAGAAAAAGAGAGAAAAGTTCTTAGTTCCAAATCTTCAAAGCTTGATTTCTGCTGACCTAAAACTCAAATCAAAATTCCAATCCGACCAAAATGATCCTCTCTTCTTTCTCTACATGATCATATGACTTATCAAGGCTGGAATCAAGGTGAGTTGGCTGCACCATCTCTCTTTTGATTCGGTTTCAAAGAAACATGCTTAAATATGTGTTTTCTTGATGTTCTTCCTTAGCAATCATGCTTAACTTGACTTGAGGGCCAAGAAACGTGACTTTCCAGCAAGTCTAAGGTTATAAATCACCTCCTAACTTGCTGAGGGAGATTTGGTTAGTTGAGGATTTTTGGATTTAAAGTTGTTCTTGATGTGATTTCGGAGGAAAAAGTGCTTACGGACCACCTGAAAGTCTAACTGAATTAGGAGCAGCAAAACCAGGTAGGGTGTCACGAAATTAATTTTGATTATTTGTGTTTGAGTTGTGTGAATGTTGTATGATTTGGGTGTGCTAAAAATTGGTTGCATATATGATTGATTCTTGGTGAAAATTTGATGAAATTTTGATGAAATTTGATGAAATTCAAGCTTTAAGTTCATGTTCTTGGAACAGCTGGGAAAACGAAACCCTAGGCCTAAATTGAGGTTCAATTTGTGTTAATATCATGTGGAAAAGATGGGGTTTTAGTGGCTGCTAATTTATTATGAATTATGGTAAAAATCGGTTGCTGGAAAGATTGAAAAACGGGTAAAAACAGAGAAAGAATCTGAAGAATTTATGAAGAGCACGAAGAACACTTTGAGTGTGATGAAGAACAATGAAGAACAGGCTTTAGATCTTAAAAAGGGCAAGGTTGTAATTATTTTGGTGTTTAAGGGGTTATTTAGTAATTCCTGAAAGTTAGGGTGGTTAAAGTAGAAATATTAAAAGTTACGGGTGGTAAAAAGTGAATTTTAAAGGTTAAAAGTAAAAAGTAAGTTAATTTTCAAAAATTAATATTAAAATAATAAATAATAATAAAATATTAAATAATCATATTTAATAAAAAATAATATTTTAATAAAAATAATAAAATAATGTGGAAAAGACAGTTTTCTGTAAAAGCTTTAGAAAGACAGCTTTAAGCGCAGGATCTCATAATTACCTTCATAAGACACTTAGGGAGTGGTAAAAACATATTAGGCAGGTAAAGATAAATAAAAGATAAAAAATTGAAGAAAAGATAAAAATCGAAGTATAAGTCTGTAAAGTATTAATGACAGAAAAACAGACAGAGACTAGCAAACGAACTAGGGCAACATAGTTAGTCTTTGAATTGCGAATAGGGTTAGGTATTATATGAAAAGTTAAAATGTTTCAGTATAGACTTAATGAACCTATACTTGGGACAGGCCAACTATTCATGCCGAAATTTACATAAGCTTTAAATACTAACGTTAAACAGAGAAAACAGAATAAAGTAAAGAACCGCAGAGAAAAGAATAAACAGAGCAGAATACAAAGACGAAGAGATAAGAGTAATATGATAAAGAGCAGAGGACCTATTGAGAGGTCATTTGTTGCATTAAGGCAACCTTAGAGATATCTATATGTTCATCTGCTGCATTGTGGCAGTCAGATAGATGGTGGTGCGACCACTGAGAAACGCTTTCCTGCGCTACAGATCCATATTTTATTTCTGTAAGGCAGAGGGGTTATTTCCTGTATACAGAAGGTGTGTCGGCATACATCCCTGCAGTGGCAGACGTGTTATCTCCTGCGTGCAGTGGACCCTGTGGTGGTAGAGGGGTTATTTCCTATACACAGGGGTATAGCCAACAGGAAAGCCATATCTGGCTGGTAATGCTGGGTTACGTCGGGAGCGGGTAAAAACCGACAAATGAGCTCATTACCTGCACTAGGACTAGACATGCATCATTCTTGTCTGTGCATTATTCTCTGTTGCATTCCTACTTGTGTGTGATCTATTCCTTTGCTTGAGTGCTATGTCTATGCTTTGTTTTCTTGTATTCTTCTGTTTGTGTTCTATTTTCTATTTTTCTATCTATCTTTAACTTCTGTTTATGATTTCACTGTATTATATTATTCGTCTACTAATTGAACCGAACAAATGAATGTAACTAATAACCTCGACCCTACTAAGAACTCCCCAGTTCTTACCCCTTCTCTCCCTTCCTCCCCCTCAGATGGAGAGGGTGTGATATTCTATGAGTTCGAGGACCCTTACATCTACGAGGACCCAGTACATCACAGTTACTATATTATGGGATTGGAGCCTCGTATTAGACAATATGTGTTACCTAATCGAGCTTTTTTAACATCCTCTGTCTAGCCCACATTTTGACCCCGATGCTCCTTATGACTTTCCCTTATCCTGGTTACATCCTGACGCACCTGGACATTCTTTTCCTGATGATCCCGGACACCCCATACCAGCTCAACCTTTGAATGACATGGAACCTGAGCCTATCAAATTGGCAACGTTCTAACAAGGAACAGGCTCGTATATTAAGTAATAGTTAATAATTAGGAAGAACAAGTTGGTAACACTTAGCTTCTTGTATGACCATGGCATACTGGGAGTTGGGTCGTTACAAGTTATATGAAAAAGTTTTTCACTCAAATCAATTGAGGTGCCCTATAGATAGAAATCTCAAAAAATTTTATTATTTTGACTAAGCTTATTTTGTATATGTATGCAAAAATAGGAAAAATGAAAATAAAAATCCTAGAATCCTAAAATGAAATGCAAAAGTGTTGAAATTAGAAATTTGTCACCCAAAATTGCCGACCGGTCGGACGACCTCCCCACACTTAAAAGTTTGCACCGTCCTCGGTGCATTCAAGGATGAGCATGGGGGTACGACGACTTTCCGGATTGCTACCTTCAGCTGGTAGGTCAACCGGTGCTGCGTGTTCTTAGTCTTGCGTCCGTTATTGCTTGCGGTGCATCATTCATGGAAAACAAAAATATAACACCATAAGATGAGAAAACAAAAGCAAGGAAGCACAATTGTTGGAATGAGGTAAATCACTAGAATTGAGTGGGTGAATTAGTGTGACATTAATGACAAATAAGTGTGTGAATTCTAAATTGCGCGGTTTAGAACACACACTAGCATTAAAAGTGATGTCACAAAAGAAGTATACACTTCACTTATCCTAGTGTGCTTGAGATGCTTTAAGTAAGCCTGTAAGGTAGAACAAGCATTAAAGAAGCATGAAAGCATTCACGTCAAACACATATGGATGCATATGATCATGAAATACAATGCATTAAGGTAAATGCACAACGTCATCCATCAAGAAGTTGCCTAATCAAGGAAAAGGATTCAAATCACATGGTGGCCAAATCATGCAATTTATGAAGAATTACAAGCTTGACGACAATTCTCATCACTTGGTATTCGCAAAGGTAAGCATGAAAAACTCAAAACCAAGTAGCAAAATATAACCTCAACAATGGAATCCAACAAAGTTTATAAACATAATGATGTTAAGATAACATCCCTTTTTAATACTCAGCAGCAATTAATGGTAAACAAGAATAACAATCCAACACTTACAATAAAAAAGAGAAAATGAAATGAAAACTAACTAAAACTAACTAAAACTAACTAATCAACTGACTAACTAACTAATTAGTTAACTAAAACAAATGGTTATCAATGGTGTTTGGGAGTGTTGAATGAGGGGTAGGAGAGGGGAAGAAGAAAATAGGAGAAAAGAAATGGAGAGAAGAGAAGAAAAGAAATGCTTGAAATAAGGGAATTCGCGCGTACGCACGCATGGCGCGCGCGCGCGGATGGTGGTGCAATGGATGCGACACGTACACACAAAGAGCGCGTCCGCATCGATGGATTATTCCGAGAGTGGTGCGTACACGGCATGTGCGCGTACGCGCGAGTGGGTTTGTGCCAAAGGCACAACGTTGGCGCAGCGTGGGCATAACTCTCTGGAAAATGTACCAGGGGGCAGGTGGCACTATCAGCACGCGCGCGCACGGTGCGCTTGCGCGTCAATCCGCAAGTTGCCAAAAGGGTACGTATGCGCCAGGTGTGCGTACTGATGAGCGGATAATTTGTAAGCTTTTTGGCATTGTTTTTAGTATGTTTTAGTTAGTTTTTAGTATATTTTTATTAGTTTTTAATTAAAATTCACTTTTCTGGACTTTACTATGAGTTTGTGTGTTTTTCTGTGATTTCAGGTATTTTCTGGCTGAAATTGAGGGACCTGAGCAAAAATCTGATTCAGAGACTGAAAAGGACTGCAGATGCTGTTGGATTCTGACCTCCCTGCACTCGAAGTGGATTTTCTGGAGCTGCAGAAGCCCAATTGGCGCGCTCTCAACGGCGTTAGAAAGTAGACATCCTGCGCTTTCCAGCAATATATGATAATCCATACTTTGCCCAAGATTTGATGGCCCAAATCGGCGTTCAAAGTCACCTTCAGAATTCCCAGCGTTAAACGCCGGAACTAGCACCAAAGTGGGAGTTAAACGCCCAAACTGGCACAAAAGCTGGCGCTTAACTCCAAGAAGAGTCTCTACACGAAAATGCTTCAATGCTCAGCCCAAACATACACCAAGTGGGCCCGGAAGTGGATTTTTATGTCATTTACTCATCTTTGTAATTCTTAAGCTACTAGTTCCCTATAAATAGGACCTTTTACTATTGTATTTTCATCTTGGGATCTTAGATCATCTTTAGGTCTTTGAATCCTTTGATCACGTTTTGGGGGCTAGCCTCACGGCCATGCCTAGACCTTGTTCTTATGTATTTTCAACGGTGGAGTTTCTACACACCATAGATTAAGGTGTGGAGCTCTGCTGTACCTCGAGTATTAATGCAATTACTATTGTTCTTCTATTCAATTCAGCTTGTTCTTGTTCCAAGATATCACTTGTTCTTCAACTTGATGAATGTGATGATCCGTGACACTCATCATCATTCTCACATATGAACGTGTGACTGACAACCACCTCCGTTCTACCTTAGATTGGGTGGATATCTCTTGGATTTCCTTAACCGGAATCTTCGTGGTATAAGCTAGAATTGATGGCGGCATTCAAGAGAATCCGAAAGGTCTAAACCTTGTCTGTGGTATTCTGAGTAGGATTCAATGATTGAATGACTGTGACGAGCTTCAAACTCGCGATTGTGGGGCGTTAGTGACAGACGCAAAAGAATCACTGGATTCTATTCCGACATGATCGAGAACCGACAGCTGGATAGCCGTGCCGTGACAGGGTGCGTTGAACATTTCCACTGAGAGGACGGGACTGTAGCCATTGACAACGGTGATGCCCAACATACAGCTTGCCATGAAAAGGAGTAAGAAGGATTGGATGAAGACAGTAGGAAAGCAGAGAGACGGAAGGGACAAAGCATCTTCATATGCTTGTCTGAAATTCTCACCAATGAATTGCATAAGTATCTCTATCTTTATCTTTATGTTTTATTCATACATCATCCACAACCATTTGAGTCTGCCTGACTAAGATTTACAAGGTGACCATAGCTTGCTTCATACCAACAATCTCCGTGGGATCGACCCTTACTCGCGTAAGGTTTATTACTTGGACGACCCTGTGCACTTGCTGGTTAGTTGTGCGAAGTTGTGTTTATGCCATGGTATTGAGCACCAAGTCTTTAGGGCCATTACTAGGGATTATTTGAGTTGTGAAAAATAGGATCACAATTTCGTGCACCAAGTTTTTGGCGCCGTTGCCGGGGATTGTTTCGAGTATGGACAACTGACGGTTCATCTTGTTGCTTAGATTAGGTATTTTTCAGAGTTCTTAAGAATGAATTCTAGTGTTTCAAGGTGATGTTCTTATCATCACCAAAGCTGATTGATTTTCATCAATTTAGCTCTTGAATGCAATGTCCTGCTGAAGCTTGGCTATCCATGTCTAATTCCTTTAGACTAAAGCTTTAGACTAACATTGCATGATTCCTGCAATTCTCATTAAGAATTTTGATACCCCTATTTTCTTTTCCACTTAATTTTCGAAAAATCCAAAAAAATTACAAAATCATAAAAAACCAAAAATATTTTATGTTTCTTGTTGAGTCTAGTGTCTCATTTTAAGTTTGGTGTCTTGCATGCATTGTTTATTTGATCTTGGTTCTATTTTCAAGACAATAATACAGAGAACTGAAGATTCAGTACATGCAGCCGAGGAATTATACAGAAAAAGCCGGGCGTTCAAAACGCCCAATGAAGAAGAAAAACTGGCATTTAAACGCCAGCCAGGATACCTGGTTGGGCGTTTAACGCCCAAAAGGATAGCATTTTGGGCGTTAAACGTCAGAATGGATACCATTCTGGGCGTTTAACGCCAGGATGGCACAAGAGGGAAGATTTTGTTTTTAATGCAAATTTTTTTCAAGTTTTCAAAATTTTCAAAATCAAATCTTTTTCAAATCATATCTTTTCAATCATATGTTTTCAAAATCAATTTCATTCCATTTTCAAAAATACTTGCTATCAATTAATGATTTGATTCAACATTTCAAGTATGTTGCCTTTTCTGTTGAGAAAGGTTAATGTTTGAATCATATCTTTTCTTGTTAGGCAAGTCATTAATTTTTAAAATCAAATCTTTTTAAATTGTTTTTCAAATCAAATCTTTTCAATCATATCTTCTTAATCACATCTTTTTCAAAAATAGTTTTCAATCATATCTTTTTTATTTCTAATTTCAAAATCTTTTTCAAAAATTACTTGATTTCTTTTCCACACTTAATTTTCGAAAATCTCTTCCTCTCTTCTCACATCCTTCTATTTATGGAGTAACACTCCTCCTCAATGCACAATTCGAACTCTATCTCACTAAGTTCGAATTCTTCTACCTCTTCCTTCTATTTTTCTGTTCCTCTGACACCTCAAGGAATCTCTATACTGTGACATAGAGGATTTCACATTTTCTTGTTCTCTTCTCTTTCATATGAACAGGAGCAAAGACAAAAGCATTCTTGTTGAGGTTGACCCTGAACCTGAAAGGACCTTGAAGCGAAAGCTAAGAGAAGCTAAGGCACAACTCTCTGTAGAGGACCTAACAGAAATCTTCAAAGAAGAAGAACCCATGACAGCCGAAAACAACAACAATGCCAACAATGCAAGGAAGGTGCTGGGTGACTTTACTACACCTACTCCCGACATCTATGGGAGATGCATCTCTATCCCTGCCATTGGAGCAAACAACTTTGAGCTTAAGCCTCAATTAGTTTCTCTAATGCAACAGAATTGCAAGTTCCATGGACTTCCATTGGAAGACCCTCATCAGTTTTTAGCTGAATTCTTGCAAATTTGTGACACTGTCAAGACTAATGGGGTTGACCCTGAGGTCTACAGACTCATGCTATTCCCTTTTGCTGTAAGAGACAGAGCTAGGATATGGTTGGACTCACAACCTAAAGAAAGCCTGAACTCTTGGGGAAAGCTAGTCAATGGCTTCTTGGCAAAGTTCTTTCCACCTCAAAAATTCAGTAAGCTTAGAGTGGAAGTCCAAACCTTCAGACAGAAGGAAGGTGAATCCCTCTATGAAGCTTGGGAAAGATACAAACAATTGATCAGAAAATGTCCTTCTGACATGCTTTCTGAATGGAGCATCATAGGTATTTTCTATGATGGTCTGTCTGAACTGTCCAAGATGTCATTGGATAGCTCTGCTGGAGGATCTCTTCATCTGAAGAAGACGCCTACAGAAGCTCAAGAACTAATTGAAATGGTTGCAAATAACCAATTCATGTACACTTCTGAAAGGAATCCTGTGAACAATGGGACAAATCAGAAGAAAGGAGTTCTTGAGATTGATACTCTGAATGCCATATTGGCTCAGAATAAAATATTGACTCAGCAAGTCAATTTGATTTCTCAAAGTCTGTCTGGAATGCAAAATGCACCAGGCAGTACTAAGGATGCTTCATCTAAAGAAGAAGCTTATGATCTTGAGAACCCTTCAATGGAAGAAGTGAATTACATGGGAGAACCCTATGGAAACACCTATAATTCTTCATGGAGAAATCATCCAAATTTCTCATGGAAGGATCAACAGAGACCTCAACAAGGTTTCAACAACAATAATGGTGGAAGAAATAGGTTCAGCAATGGCAAGCCTTTTCCATCATCTTCTCAGCAACAGACAGAGAATTCTAAGCAGAACCACTCTGACTTAGCAACCATGGTCTCTGATCTAATCAAAACCACTCAAAGTTTCATGACTGAAACAAGGTCCTCCATTAGGAATTTGGAGGCACAAGTGGGACAGCTGAGCAAGAAAATTACTGAACTCCCTCCTAGTACTCTTCCAAGCAATACAGAAGAAAATCCAAAAGGAGAGTGCAAGGCCATCAACATGGCCGAACTTGGAGGGGATGAAGAGGTAGTGAACGCCACTGAGGAAGACCTCAATGGACGTCCACTGGCCTCCACTGAGTTCCCTAATGAGGAACCATGGGAATCTGAGGCTCACACTGAGACCATAGAGATTCCATTGGATTTACTTCTGCCATTCATGAGCTCTGATGAGTATTCTTCCTCTGAAGAGGATGAATATGTCACTGAAGAGCAAGTTGCTAAATACCTTGGAGCAATCATGAAGCTAAATGACAAGTTATTTGGAAATGAGACTTGGGAGGATGAATCCCCTTTGCTCACCAAGGAACTGGATGACTTATCTAGGCAGAGATTACCTCAAAAGAGACAAGATCCTGGGAGGTTTTCAATACCTTGTACCATAGGCACCATGACCTTCAAGAAGGCTCTGTGTGACTTAGGGTCAAGTGTAAACCTCATGCCTCTCTCTGTAATGGAGAAGCTAGGGATCTTTGAGGTGCAAACTGCAAGAATCTCACTAGAGATGGCAGACAATTCAAGAAAACAAGCTTATGGACTTGTAGAGGATGTTTTGGTGAAGGTTGAAGACCATTACATCCCTGCTGATTTCATAGTCCTAGAGACTGGGAAGTGCATGGATGAATCCATCATCCTTGGCAGACCCTTCCTAGCCACAGCAAAGGCTGTGATTGATGTGGACAGAGGAGAATTGGTCATTCAAGTGAATGAAGAATCCTTTATGTTTAAGGCTCAAGGATATCCCTCTGTCACCATGGAGAGGAAGCATGAAGAGCTTCTCTCAAAACAGAGTCAAATAGAGCCCCCACAGTCAAACTCTAAGTTTGGTGTTGGGAGGCCACAACCAAACTCTAAGTTTGGTGTTGAACCCCCACATTCAAACTCTAAGTTTGGTGTTGGGAGGTTCCAACATTGCTCTGAGTATCTGTGAGGCTCCATGAGAGCCCACTGTCAAGCTACTGACATTAAAGAAGCGCTTGTTGGGAGGCAACCCAATTTTATTATATCTATCTATTTTTCTTTGTTATTTTATGATTTTTATAGGTTGATGATCATGAGAAGTCACAAAACCAATTGAAAAAGCAAAAACAGAATGAAAAACAGGAAGAAAAATAGCACACCCTGGAGGAAGTTCCTGCTGGCGTTTAAACGCCAGTAAGGGTAGCAGTTGGGCGTTTAACGCCCAGTCTGGCACCATTCTGGGCGTTTAACGCCAGAAAGGGGCACCAGATTGGCGTTAAACGCCAGGAAAGGGCAAGAACTTGGCGTTAAACGCTAGAAATGGGCACCAGCCCGGTGTTTAACGCCAGAATTGGCACAGAGTGCATTTTTGCACGCCATTTTGGTGCAGGGTTGAATTTTCCTTGACACCTCAGGATCTGTGGACCCCACAGGATCCCCACCCATACATAACCGAACCCTACCCCTCTCTTCTGATGACAAGTCATCTTAGCCTAGTTTTACTAGTCTTTTTCTTTTGTTTTCACTTGAATTATGCACTTTCTTGAGGCTTAAGCAAGCCAATTTAGGTAGATTTTCATGCTTCCTTTGATTGAATCAACCATAGATAAATTAATGCAATTTCATGAGGTTTGATGCCATAATTGGTGCATATTAGGATAGGATGATCATCTCATGATTTCAAGCATAGCTTTGATGTGTTTGGTTGATTTATGATGGGTGAAGAAAGCTTGGAAAAGGATTGAAGTGAGAAGGAATGGCTAGAAGCTAAGAGAAGGCAATGAATCAAATGAAATTGAACCAGGAATAAATGAAGTTGGAGTTGAAGTTAGCCCTCAAACGTTGGCACAAACTTTTGGACTTGAAGTTAGCCTCAACGTTAGCCCCCTAACTTGGAGGCTAACGTTGAAAGCTAAAAATTCCTCCCAGGGTGCACCAAGTTTGCGCCAACGTTAGCCCCCTAACTTGGAGGCTAACGTTGGCATGAAGAATTCCCCCCAGGGTGCCCAACGTTTGCGCCAACGTTAGCCCCCTAACTTGGAGGCTAACGTTGGCATATGAATTCCTCCCAGGGGCTAGCCAACGTTTGCGCCAACGTTAGCCCCCTAACTTGGAGGCTAACGTTGGCGCCTCACCAACACAAAGCAAGGCCAACGTTAGGGACAAAGTTAGCCCCCTAACGTTGGCTCCAACGTGAAGTGCAGCAGAATATGTTTGCTGCTAGAAAAGTTGGCCTCAAAGTTAGCCCCCTAACTTTGAGGCTAACTTTAAAACCCAACTTTGCAAAAACTCAAAACCGGTTCAATTGATTCACTTGGGTCTCTCTCCAAACTTCAAGAGCAATCAACCAAGGCCTCTTTCAACCCAATTCCACCAAGAGCAAAGGCCCAACTCAAGGCTTGAAGATCAATTGAAGAAAGTGTATAAATAGGCTAGAATTCAATTTATTCGGGGAGCTTCCCTTTTTAGTTTTTAGAAAGCTTTCTTTTCTGTTTTGGGGAGCCTGAGTGATCTTTGTTTCCTTAGTTTAATTGCTTTCAATTTCAATTACACTTGTCTTGGATCTTGGGCTAGAGAATTGAAGGAATTCTGTTTCAATCTCACCTTAGATCTATTTGTTGATTTTCACTGCAATTTAATTTCCAATTCGGTTCATTACTTGTTTCTCATCTACTCTCTGTGCAAATTTACAATTCCATTGCTATTGTTCTAGTTGGATCTAGGAAGGCATTGAGATCTAGACTTGGTTTTCTAGTCTCTGGGTCCTGAGATCTTAACTTACCTTTTCAATTCTCTGTTTCTTGCTTTACTTGTTCATTTACTTGTCTGTTTGAATTCAATCAAATCCCAATTCCCATTTACCCTTCTGTCTAATGCAATTTAATTTCTCTTGGTTTAATTTCTGCAAATCTAAGTCCCAATCCCCTTTACATTTCAAGCCATTTATATTTCTTGTCATTTAAGATTCTTGCAATTTACATTACTTGCTCTTTAAGCTTCTGCCATTTACTTTCTTGCTCTTTAAGATTCAGCAATTTAATTCTTGTTCTCTTTACTTTAAATGCAATTTAAATTCTGCAAGTTACCCATTAATCAACCAAATCCTGATTCGCTTGACTAAATCAACCACTAAACTAAAATTGCTCAATCCTTCAATCCCTGTGGGATCGACCTCACACCCGTGAGTTTTATTACTTGATGCGACCCGGTGCACTTGCCGGTTAGATTGGTGTGTTTTTGGGAGAAATTCATTTCTCAAACCAAAAATATCCCATCAAGTTTTTGGCGCCGTTGCCGGGGATTGATTAGATTGACAATGATTAAGTGAGGTGGTAGTTTAGATCAAGCACTTTTTCTTTATTTTTCTTTATTTTTACTAAGCACATTAACTGTTTGACACATTGTGTCACCTAACCCTCTAACCACATTCTAGCACTAGAATACTCATGTTTTATTTGGTTTGTTTGTGATTTTTGCAAGTCATGGAGGCTGAGGTGCGTGAAGAGGGAGTGAGCAACAATGCCCAGCCTGCAAGAAGGGTGTTGGCCTCTTACACTATCCCCAATCCCAGACATTATGGGAGCAGCATCCTCACCCCAAATGTTCAGGCAAATGACTTTGAGTTGAAGCCTCAACTAATCACCTTGGTGCAGAACAATTGTGCTTATGGAGGTGGCCCTCTTGAAGACCCCAACCAACATTTGTCCGTTTTCTTAAGGATTTGTGAAACGGTCAAGACAAATGGTGTGCATCCAGACACATACAAATTGTTGCTGTTCCCATTCTCATTAAGGAATAAGGCTGCACAATGGCTTGAAACTTTTCCCAAAGGAAGTGTCACTAGTTGGGACGATTTGGTGACTAAATTTTTAGCCAAATTTTACCCACCCCAAAGGATCGTCAGGCTGAAAACTGAGGTGCAGACATTCACCCAATTAGATGCCGAATCCTTGTATGAAGCATGGGAGAGGTACAAAGCTCTAATCAGAAAGTGTCCCCCAGAAATGTTCAATGAATGGGATGTGCTACAAAAGTTCTATGAAGGCTTGACGTTGAAATCTCAAGAGGCATTAGATCACTCTGCTGGAGGTTCATTACAACTGATGAAAACTGCTGAAGAAGCCCAGAATCTTGTGGACATAGTGGCCAACAATCAATACTTCTTTGCTCATCAAAGAACCCGCCAACCATCACAGAGAAAGGGGGTATTAGAATTGGAAGGAGTGGACTCCATTTTGGCTCAAAACAAGATGATGCAACAACAGATTCAACAACAGTTTGAACAAATGGCCAAAAGGATTGACAGCCTCCAAGTTGCAGCAGTCAACACAAGCCAACCATCAACCAAATGGGGGCAAAATGAAGAAAACCAAGAAGATCAGCAGCAGGAACAACCTCAATATGTGCATAACCAAAGCTCCGGCCAAAATGAAGTCTATGGTGACATCTACAATCCATCCTGGAAGAACCACCCAAACATAAGATGGGGAGATAACCACACTCAAAATCAGCAACCATGGCAACGAAATTCAAACCAAAATAACTCAAGAAACAACCAAAATCACAACCAGCAAAACACTAACCCCAATCCATATAGAAAACCCCAAAACAACCACTCAAATTCTAGCTACTATCCACCCAATAACCAAACCACTAACCAAAACACCCACCATCAACCTTCAACACCCCACAACCAGCCACAAACATCACAAGACACTCAAAGGATCTCCAACTTGGAGACATTGATAGAAAAGATGATGAAGCACCGAGAGACAATGATGGAGAAACTCATGAAAAATCAAGAGATGGCAAGACAAGATCAAGAAGCAGCACGGAAGGATCAAGCCATAACAATCAAAAACCAAGAAGCTGCAATCAGAAATCTTGAGAGGCATATGGAACAAATGGCTAAACAAAACACAGAGATGGGTGAGAAGCAATCAAATGCATCCCCTAGTACCACTTCAGACCACCCAAGGGACAAAGGAAAAGCTACAAAGTGGGAGGAGTGCAAAGCAATTATGGTGGGAAGTGAGAAGGAAGCCATCAATCAGGAAGAACACAACAGAAAAGTTCCACGAGAAGAGACAGAAGAAAGAAGTGAAGAGGAGAGAAAGACCAAGAATGCAAAAAGCTCAAAGAAAGATGAGGACATCCTTGAAACACAGCTATAGGAGAAGAAGGAAGGGGTGAAGCCAGATGTCCCCAAACTTCCATACCCTCAGAGGTTCAAAAAAGAGAATGAGGATAAGCAATACTCAAAATTCCTGGACATATTCAAGACACTCAGCATCAATATTCCTTTCTTGGAAGCACTTGAACAGATGCCACTATATGCCAAATTTATGAAGGAAGTGCTGACAAAGAAAAGATCCCTGCAGGAAGGACAGATTGTTAAGATGACAAAGGAATGTAGTGCTATTTTCCAAAGAGAGTTGCCAGAGAAAAAAGATGATCCTGGGCGTTTTTACATACCTTGCACCATAGGAAACATAACAATTGAGAAGTCATTTTGTGACCTGGGTGCAAGCATAAACCTGATGCCTTTGTCTCTAATGAGGAAACTTCAAATTTCTGAGCTGAAATCCACACGAATAGTTCTCCAAATGGCTGACAAATCCACTAAGCAAGCACTGGGAGTTGTGGAGAATGTATTGGTAAAAGTGGGAAAATTCTTTCTCCCTGCTGACTTTGTTATCTCAGATATAGAAGAAGACCCTAACACTTCCATCATCTTGGGGAGGCCTTTCCTAGCTACGGGCAGAGCATTGATAGATGTTGAAAGAGGGGAATTGTTGCTAAGAGTGCATGATGAACACCTAGCATTCCATGTTTTTAAAACCCTGCATGAGCCCACTCAAGAAGAAGATTGTATGAAGGATAAGGCCAGAGATCAAAGCTTGAAGGAGGCATTCAATGAGTTAAATCCAAGACTTCTAAATCCACAATTGAAAGAAGTAGAGATGGTGCAACAAACCAAAGAAATCAGGGAGGAACTAGATCCAAAACCCCCAGATGAGAACCTCAACACCCCAAATAAAGAACCACCAAGGCATGAATTATCTTCTGAGAAAGAAAAAAAGAAGAGGCCAAAAGGGTGGAGAAACAAGAAGATCCCCACTGAAGGCTTTTCACCAGGGGATAAAGTAATGTTAAACACACGACCAATGAAGATGTCTCCACAATTATCTGGATACTACACTGTGAACCGGGTCCTTTCACTTGAACACCTAGAGATCATCAAAAAGGAGACTGGAAGGAAGTTCACAGTAAGAGGAGAAAAGTTGAGGCACTATGATTTTCAACCTCCATGACCAAAGAACAAGATGTCAAGCTAGTGACAATAAAGAAGCGCTTGTTGGGAGGCAACCCAACCTGAGGTAGTTTTCTTTCCTAACTATTTCAATAAAAAGGTTGAGTAGTTTTATATGTATTGCAAGGAGCTAAGTTTGGTGTTGCACACCAAAACAATTTAAGTGAGAATGAAAGATTTTAAGTTTGATGTCCCACCAAAATCTCATTTAAAAGCACATTCTAACTCCCTGCATAAAGATTTGCTAGCTCCAAGCAATCAGATAAACTATTCAGCCATTGTTTGTTTTTTAGTCTTTAGTTTTATTACTTTTAGCAAAGACAAAAAGGATTCCACATATGGTTAATCTGATGCATGGGAAATAGTGGCAAGGGACTAAGTTTGGTGTTCACACACCAAAGTAAGTTCAAGAGGCCATAACCAATCTTTGCATAATAACCAGTCACCTAAGGGCTTGAGAAGCAAGCAACTTTTGAGATTTGTGCAGGGAACTAACCACCATTTGAAGACATTATGCATCATAACTCAAAAGGGGCACAACAGAAGGAGGGACAAAAGAACTGCAAACCAATAGGTTGTATCTATACTTAACTCTTGCTGTTGAGAAATGCTTTGACTTGTGTCTTGCTAAAGTGTTCATTGAGTTCAAACAGAGTCAATTTTTTTTTAAAATAAGTAAGCTAGTTTAAGTTTGTGCTTGTGTGTTTACTTCCACTTGACTAAAAGCATGTTCTGTCCCCTGCATCTCTAAATCAATAAAAGAAATGTTTGAATGTGAAGTAAGATAGTTCTCTGCTAGATAGAAGTATGATAAAAGTAAGTGGTGGTATGTGTGTGATTGTATAAAAACTCACTTTTAGTGAATAAAGAACTAGAATGTCTCATTCTAAGTATAGAGTGACTTACTGTCTATGAATCTCAATAAGAAAATCCTTGGTTCAAAAGAAAAACAAAAAGAAAGAAAGAAAAGAAATAGCCAAAAGATGGCAGAATCAAAGAAAAACAAAAAAAAAAGAAACAAAGCTGGACACCAATAGCTTGAACCTTAAAAATATATGCCTGTGGTGTCTGTGTATTAGGATCTGCTTGGACTACTAAGCTCTTTGGAGTGCTTCAACACTCGGTGACTTGGATTAACGAATCCGGGATCATCAGCTGAAAATCCACTATCAAGAGCAACCTAACTACAAGGCATTTAGTAACCAAAAAAAAAAGGTGCTGGGCATCAATGTTTAAAAGGAAAGGTAAGCCAAGTGTCCATGGTGAATAATGTGTCAAGTATACAGAAAAGAAAATGAACTTGCTACACATGACACTCAAATAAAGCTTTGAACAAAGTAATAACCAAGGATAAGGGAATAATGAGAGGTCATAGCAGTAGGTTACTTGAAGCTTGAAGGAGACTTTCTAGGCCTAAGAGTCAATAAGAAGTGAGTATTGCATATCCACACAAAACCCCATGAACTACCAATAACTTTCTGCTAGCATGAACACCCTCCTCCATTTCATTCTTTCTTCTTAATAATTCACTTCTTGCTTGGGGACAAGCAAGCTTTAAGTTTGGTGTTGTGATGACAAGTCATCTTAGCCTAGTTTTACTAGTCTTTTTCTTTTGTTTTCACTTGAATTATGCACTTTCTTGAGGCTTAAGCAAGCCAATTTAGGTAGATTTTTATGCTTCCTTTGATTGAATCAACCATAGATAAATTAATGCAATTTCATGAGGTTTGATGCCATAATTGGTGCATATTAGGATAGGATGATCATCTCATGATTTCAAGCATAGCTTTGATGTGTTTGGTTGATTTATGATAGGTGAAGAAAGCTTGGAAAAGGATTGAAGTGAGAAGGAATGGCTAGAAGCTAAGAGAAGGCAATGAATCAAGTGAAATTGAACCAGGAATAAATGAAGTTGGAGTTGAAGTTAGCCCTCAAACGTTGGCACAAACTTTTGGACTTGAAGTTAGCCTCAACGTTAGCCCCCTAACTTGGAGGCTAACGTTGGAAGCTAAAAATTCCTCCCAGGGTGCACCAAGTTTGCGCCAACGTTAGCCCCCTAACTTGGAGGCTAACGTTGGCATGAAGAATTCCCCCCAGGGTGCCCAACGTTTGCGCCAACGTTAGCCCCCTAACTTGGAGGCTAACGTTGGCATATGAATTCCTCCCAGGGGCTAGCCAACGTTTGCGCCAACGTTAGCCCCCTAACTTGGAGGCTAACGTTGGCGCCTCACCAACACAAAGCAAGGCCAACGTTAGGGACAAAGTTAGCCCCCTAACGTTGGCTCCAACGTGAAGTGCAGCAGAATATGTTTGCTGCTAGAAAAAGTTGGCCTCAAAGTTAGCCCCCTAACTTTGAGGCTAACTTTAAAACCCAACTTTGCAAAAACTCAAAACCGGTTCAATTGATTCACTTGGGTCTCTCTCCAAACTTCAAGAGCAATCAACCAAGGCCTCTTTCAACCCAATTCCACCAAGAGCAAAGGCCCAACTCAAGGCTTGAAGATCAATTGAAGAAAGTGTATAAATAGGCTAGAATTCAATTTATTCGGGGAGCTTCCCTTTTTAGTTTTTAGAAAGCTTTCTTTTCTGTTTTGGGGAGCCTGAGTGATCTTTGTTTCCTTAGTTTAATTGCTTTCAATTTCAATTACACTTGTCTTGGATCTTGGGCTAGAGAATTGAAGGAATTCTGTTTCAATCTCACCTTAGATCTCTTTGTTGATTTTCACTGCAATTTAATTTCCAATTCGGTTCATTACTTGTTTCTCATCTACTCTCTGTGCAAATTTACAATTCCATTGCTATTGTTCTAGTTGGATCTAGGAAGGCATTGAGATCTAGACTTGGTTTTCTAGTCTCTGGGTCCTGAGATCTTAACTTACCTTTTCAATTCTCTGTTTCTTGCTTTACTTGTTCATTTACTTGTCTGTTTGAATTCAATCAAATCCCAATTCCCATTTACCCTTCTGTCTAATGCAATTTAATTTCTCTTGGTTTAATTTCTGCAAATCTAAGTCCCAATCCCCTTTACATTTCAAGCCATTTACATTTCTTGTCATTTAAGATTCTTGTAATTTACATTACTTGCTCTTTAAGCTTCTGCCATTTACTTTCTTGCTCTTTAAGATTCAGCAATTTAATTCTTGTTCTCTTTACTTTAAATGCAATTTAAATTCTGCAAGTTACCCATTAATCAACCAAATCCTGATTCGCTTGACTAAATCAACCACTAAACTAAAATTGCTCAATCCTTCAATCCCTGTGGGATCGACCTCACACCCGTGAGTTTTATTACTTGATGCGACCCGGTGCACTTGCCGGTTAGATTGGTGTGTTTTTGGGAGAAATTCATTTCTCAAACCAAAAATATCCCATCATCTTCACCCTATATAAACCCATCTTCACTCCTTCATTTTCACACACCCTAAACACTACTTCTCCCCCTTTGGCCGAACCACAAAGCCACCTCCATCTCCTCTATTTCTTCTTCTTTTACTGTCTTCTTTCTTCTTTTGCTCGAGGACGAGCAAACCTTTTAAGTTTGGTGTGGTAAAAGCATTGCTTTTTATTTTTCCATAACCATATATGGCATCCAAGGCCGGAGAAACCTCTAGAAAGAGGAAAGGGAAGGCAAAAGCTTCCACCTCCGAGTCATGGGAGATGGAGAGATTCATCTCAAGGGTGCATCAAGACCACTTCTATGAAGTTGTGGCCTTGAAGAAAGTGATCCCCGAGGTCCCTTTCAAACTCAAAAAGAGTGAATATCCAGAGATCCAACATGAGATTAGAAGAAGAGGTTGGGAAGTTCTTACCAACCCCATTCAACAAGTCAGAATCTTAATGGTTCAAGAGTTCTATGCCAATGCATGGATCACCAAGAACCATGATCAAAGTGTGAACCTGGACCCAAAGAATTGGCTTACAATGGTTCGGGGGAAATACTTAGATTTTAGTCCGGAAAATGTAAGGTTGGCATTCAACTTGCCCATGATGCAAGGAGATGAACACCCTTACACTAGAAGGGTCAACTTTGATCAAAGGTTGGACCAAGTCCTCATAGACATATGTGAAGAGGGCGCCCAATGGAAGAAAGATTCAAGAGGGAAGCTGGTTCAACTGAGAAGGCATGACCTCAAGCCCGTGGCTAGGGGATGGTTGGAGTTTATCCAAAGCTCAATCATTCCCACTAGCAACCGGTCCGAAGTTACTATAGACCGGGCCATCATGATCCATAGTATCATGATTGGAGAGGAAGTGGAAGTTCATGAGGTTATAGCCCAAGAACTCTATAAGGTGGCGAACAAGTCCTCTACCTTGGCAAGGTTAGCCTTTCCTCATCTCATTTGTCACCTCTGTTATTCAGTTGGAGTTGACATAGAAGGAGACATCCTCATTGATGAGGACAAGCCCATCACTAAGAAAAGGATGGAGCAAACAAGAGACCCCACTCATCATGAAATCCCTGAGATGCCTCAAGGGATGCACTTTCCTCCACAAAATTATTGGGAACAAATCAACACCTCCCTAGGAGAATTGAGTTCCAACATGGGACAACTAAGGGTGGAGCACCAAGAACACTCCATTCTCCTCCATGAAATTAGAGAAGATCAAAAAATCATGAGAGAGGAGCAACAAAGACAAGGAAGAGACATTGAGGAGCTCAAGCACTCCATAAGACCTTCAAGAGGAAGAACAAGCCATCACTAAGGTGGACCCGTTCTTTAATCTCCTTGTTCTTTACTTTCTTGTTTTTCGAAAATAATGCTTATGTTTATCTATGTTTGTGTCTTATGATCATTAGTGTCTTAGTGTCTATGCCTTAAAGTTATGAATGTCCTATGAATCCATCACCTTTCTTAAAATGAAAAATGTTCTTAATTGAAAAAGAGAAGAATTGCATGAATTTCGGATTTTATAACAGATTAATTATTTTGATGTGGTGGCAATACTTTTGTTCTCTGAATGTATGCTTGAACAGTGCATATGTCTTTTGAATTTGTTGTTCATGAATGTTAAAATTGTTGGCTCTTGAAAGAATGATGAAAAAGGAGACATGTTACTGAGGATCTGAAAAATCATAAAAATGATTCTTGAAGCAAGAAAAAGCAGTGAATACGAAAAAAAAAAGGAGAAAGAAAAAAAGAAAAAAAAAGAAGAAAGAAAAAGAAAGAAATAAAGTTGTGATCCAAGGAAAAAAGAGTGTGCTTAAGAACCCTGGACACCTCTAATTGGGGACTCTAGCAAAGCTGAGTCACAATCTGAAAAGGTTCACCCAATTATGTGTCTGTGGCATGTATGTATCCGGTGGTAATACTGGAAGACAGAGTGCTTTGGGCCACGGCCAAGACTCATAAAGTAGCTATGTTCAAGAATCATCATACTTAACTAGGAGAATCAATAACACTATCTTGATTCTGAGTTCCTAAAGAAGCCAATCATTCTGAATTTCAAAGGATAGAGTGAGATGCCAAAACTATTCAGAGGCAAAAAGCTAAAAGCCCCGCTCATCTAATTAATACTGATCTTCATAGATGTTTTTGGAGTTCATTGCATATTCTCTTCTTTTTATCTTATTTGATTTTCAGTTGCTTGGGGACAAGCAACAATTTAAGTTTGGTGTTGTGATGAGCGGATAATTTGTACGCTTTTTGGCATTGTTTTTAGTATGTTTTTAGTATGTTTTAGTTAGTTTTTAGTATATTTTTATTAGTTTTTAATTAAAATTCACTTTTCTGGACTTTACTATGAGTTTGTGTGTTTTTCTGTGATTTCAGGTATTTTCTGGCGGAAATTGAGGGACCTGAGCAAAAATCTGATTCAGAGACTGAAAAGGACTGCAGATGCTGTTGGATTCTGACCTCCCTGCACTCGAAGTGGATTTTCGGGAGTTCCAGAAGCCCAATTGGCACGCTCGCAACGGCGTTGGAAAGTAGACATCCTGGGCTTTCCAGCAATATATGATAGTCCATACTTTGCCCAAGATTTGATGGCCCAAACCGGCGTTCAAAGTCACCTTCAGAATTCCCAGCGTTAAACGCCGGAACTGGCACCAAAGTGGGAGTTAAACGCCCAAACTGGCACAAAAGCTGGCGTTTAACTCCAAGAAGAGTCTCTACACGAAAATGCTTCAATGCTCAGCCCAAACATACACCAAGTGGGCCCGGAAGTGGATTTTTATATCATTTACTCATCTTTGTAATTCTTAAGCTACTAGTTCTCTATAAATAGGACCTTTTACTATTGTATTTTCATCTTGGGATCTTAGATCATCTTTAGGTCTTTGAATCCTTTGATCACGTTTTGGGGGCTGGCCTCACGGCCATGCCTAGACCTTGTTCTTATGTATTTTCAACGGTGGAGTTTCTACACACCATAGATTAAGGTGTGGAGCTCTGCTGTACCTCGAGTATTAATGCAATTACTATTGTTCTTCTATTCAATTCAGCTTGTTCTTGTTCCAAGATATCACTTGTTCTTCAACTTGATGAATGTGATGATCCATGACACTCATCATCATTCTCACATATGAACGTGTGACTGACAACCACCTCCGTTCTACCTTAGATTGGGTGGATATCTCTTGGATTTCCTTAACCGGAATCTTCGTGGTATAAGCTAGAATTGATGGCGGCATTCAAGAGAATCTGGAAGGTCTAAACCATGTCTGTGGTATTCTGAGTAGGATTCAATGATTGAATGACTGTGACGAGCTTCAAACTCGCGATTGTGGGGCGTTAGTAACAGACGCAAAAGAATCACTGGATTCTATTCTGACATGATCGAGAACCGACAGCTGGATAGCCGTGCCGTGACAGGGTGCGTTGAACATTTCCACTGAGAGGACGGGACTGTAGCCATTGACAACGGTGATGCCCAACATACAGCTTGCCATGGAAAGGAGTAAGAAGGATTGGATGAAGACAGTAGGAAAGCAGAGAGACGGAAGGGACAAAGCATCTTCATACGCTTGTCTGAAATTCTCACCAATGAATTGCATAAGTATCTCTATCTTTATCTTTATGTTTTATTCATACATCATCCACAACCACTTGAGTCTGCCTGACTAAGATTTACAAGGTGACCATAGCTTGCTTCATACCAACAATCTCCGTGGGATCAACCCTTACTCGCGTAAGGTTTATTACTTGGACGACCCAGTGCACTTGCTGGTTAGTTGTGCGAAGTTGTGTTTATGCCATGGTATTGAGCACCAAGTCTTTGGGGCCATTACTAGGGATTATTTGAGTTGTAAAAAGTAGGATCACAATTTCGTGCACCACGTACGCACGAATTGGTTTGTGCCTTAGGCCCAATTTTCGCACAGTGCAGACCTAACTCTCAGGTTTTTGGCTGGGGGTGGAATTTGCGCATCCGCGCGTACACGTACTTGGCGCGTCCGCGTGGTTGGTGAAAATGCTTGATGCACGCATACACATGCAGTCTCTTTGCTAGAAGATACCTCTGCAACAGCTCTTGATCAACTTTGTTTCTGCCTGTGATTCCTAGTAGATTCAGATAAGTCGCTGATCAATTACCATGCCTCTACCGTAGTCTTGTACTTTTTCATAGACCCATTTCTAGCTCCTTCCAATGTGGTCCTATCTTGAGATTTCATGCCCTGTGTAAAGTAGCCGAGCAACACTATTTTGTCAATCATATGGTGGGGACATGCTTCCAGAAGATTATTGAAGCATTCCAAATATTTATAGAGAGTCTCAGATTTGTCCTGAATGATCATGGACATGTCTTTCCTCAGTTTATCGGCAACCTCAGCTGGGAAGAATTTCTCCAAAAATTATCTTCTAAGCGTATCCCAGTTAGAAACAATTGTTCCGGGTTGAGTGTAGTACCACTCTTTTGCCTTCCCTCCAAGAGAGAATGGGAAAGCCTTTAGCAGAATAGAAGTTTCATCAGTACCATCACGCTTAACAGTAGAACAAGCTGTCTGAAAATCCCTAAGGTGCTTGATAGGCTCTTGAGCAGGTAAGCCATGAAACTTGGGCATCAAGTTGAGTAGTGCAGACTTAATTTCAAAATCCAGAGCCACTGTTGGGTGGCGTGCCTGGAATGGTTGTAGTGTAAAATCAGGGGCTGCAGCCTCCTGGATAGTGACTCTCATAGGTGCTACCATGTCACCTGCACGTAAATCAATTGGATTAGTAGAGAGGGAGCTTGTTTCTTCCTTAAATGATGTTTCAGGTTCGTCCTCAGAGAGGACTAGCCGACGCTGAGCTTGCCTTATACGTGAAATAGTTCTTTCAATCTCAAGGTCAAATACTGGCAAGCTTGGATCAAGAAGTGAATGCGTCATTTAACGAAAGAAACGTGCAGCTCATAGTAACAGAATAAAAAAAAGAAAAATTTCAATTAAATAAATTCCAATCAATAAATTAGCACACTATTGCAACTCCCCGGCAACGGCGCCAAAAATTGATGTGAGTAGAAATTGGCAGATTAAGAATTAATTAGAAAAATGGCGTTGCGAGTACAGTTCTTAACCGGCAAAAATCCACTCGTCAATTTTGAAAAGGGTTGTCACAAATTTCAGAAATAAAATACTGGGAGTATGAGTCCCAGGTCGTCTCCCAATGAGTTGCAGGAAGATGTGCTTTTTTATCAATCAGAGGTTTTCAAAAGGGGTTTTGAATTTATTGAATAGAGAATTAAATTAGAGAATTTATATGATTTAAATAAAATCTTGACCGGGAGAAGATTAATTGGAAGTTATTTCCTTGTTAGAATTTTATCAAGAGCAATCAATAATTAGCCATTGTTTTAATTTAGTTAACCCTCAACGAATGAAGGAAAGTCAAATTAAAAGTCAACTTCTATTCACAAGTCCTAATCCTCTCCCTTGGGAAGGATTAGAGTTAATGATTAATAAGTCAACCAACAATAAACCAATTTCAATTGAACTCTTGAGTATTCTAACTCAAGGTTCTCCTTTTAATCATCTCCCAATCAAGTTGGGGAACTACTCACTCATCATAATTATAGACTTCACAAAATCATTGGAGAAAATAAGAAAAGACATAATAAATAATAATAAAAGAGATTAATTAAAAGTAGAACTAGTTCCGTATTAATAACTTGTGAAAATAATCCAATGTCAACTCTGGAGGGATTAAGAATATGGAAGAATAAATGAAAAGTAAATAACAAACTATAATAACTAGTACCAGAGGTAGACTCTTCTCAAAAGCTAAAGCCAAAAATCTTCAAAATCCTAATTATGAATATTCAAGTGAGAAACCTAGGGGAGGAATAACATCAAATCTAAAAACTTGAAATTATGCGGAATGAAAATTGTTGTTCTGTCTCTGCATGTTCCTTGGCTCTAATATGTGTTTATGGGCCAAAAACTGGGTTGAAATGCGGCCCAAAAACTCTGCCAGCGACTTTGTAATTCTACAGATCGGGCACGTCACGCGGCCGCGTCGTCCACGCGATTGCGTCACTCAGCATTTCTCGTACCACGCGTGCGCGTCGTCCATGCACTCGCGTCGTTCATGCAGCTTCCAATCCGCGCGGCCGTGTCAGGCGTGCGGGCGCGTCACTTTGATTTCCTCCATTTCGCGCGGTCGCGTGAGCCATGCGACCACTTGACTTCTCGCTGGTCATCTCCTCAATTCCTTGTGTTCCTTCCATTTTTGCTGCTTCCTCTTCATTTCTTACGCCATTCCTGCCCTATGAAGCCTGAAATACTTAACACACAGATCACGGCATCGAATGGTACGAAGGAAGATAAAAATATACAATTAAAAGGTCTTTAGGAAGCAAGTTTTCAATCATAGAATATTTCTAGGAAGGAATTATAAATACATGCAAATCATATGAATAAGTGGTCGAAGACCTGATAAAACCACACAATTAAACACAATATGAATCACAAAATAGTGGTTTATCATTCATCCTCCCAAGTCACATTACCAAAAAATAGCTTGGCATTCAGCTTCATGATTGCTCCAAGATACCAAGCAACTTGCTCTTCAATAAGAGCTTATGAATGGCAACAGTAAGTTCAGTGGAATCTCTATGGTCTCTGTATGAGCCTCAGATTCCTTTGGTTCCTCAATATGGAACTCCTTATTGGTCAATGGACGTCCAGCAAGGTCTTTCTCACTGGAAATCACTGCCTCTTCCTCCTCTATAGGTTCGGCCCCTTTAGGTATATTGATGGCCTTGCACTCTCTCTTTGGATTCTCGTCTGTATTACTTGGGAGAGTACTAGGAGGGAGTTCAGTAACTGTTTTACTCAGCTGACCCACTTGTGCCTCCAAATTTCTAATGGAGGACCTTGTTTCAATCATGACAATGTGAGTGGTCTTAGTTAGATAAGAGACTATGGAAGCCCATGAAACTTGCAATTCTACTGCATTAGAGAAACTAATTGAGGCTTAAGCTCATTTTCTCCAATTGCAGGAATTGAGATGCTTCTTCCATAGAAGTTGGAAGTTGGTGCAGTAAAGTCACCAAGCATCTTCCTTGCATCTCTAGCATTGTTGTTGGGTTCGGCTGCCATATCTGCTTCTTTTTCCAAATTTTCTGTTAGGTCCTCTCCAGAGTGTTGTGCTTTAGCTTCTCTTAGCTTCCTCTTCAGAGTCCTTTCAGGTTCAGGATCAGCTTCAACAAGAATTTCTTCATCCCTGTTCCTACTCATGAAAAAGAACAGAACAGAAAAGAAGAGGAATCATCTATGTCACAGTATAGAGATTCCTTTATGTGTCAGAGAATAAGAAGAATAGAATGAAGAAGGAAGAAGAAATTCGAACACAGAGAGAGAGGGTTCGAATTATGAGTAGAAGAGAAGTGTTAGTAAATAAATAAAATAAGTAGAAAAAGATGAGAGAGAAAGTATTTGAATATTAATTAAAAGAAAAGAAAAATATTTTTGTTTTTAGTTTAATTATTGGTTAGTATTCGAAAATATTAAAAGAAATGAAATAAAATTAGAATTTAAAACAGTCAGTTAATTAAAAAGAATTTTGAAAAAGTGGCTAGTTGTTTTCGAAAAAATTAGTTAGGTGGTTTTGAAAAAGATAAGAAATAGTAAACTTTTTTAAAATTAAAACAAACAAGTTAAGTAGTTAGTTGAAAAACATTTGAAAATAAATTTTGAAAAGATAAGAAGTCAGAAAAAGATTTTGAAATTAAAATTTTGAAAAAGATATGATTGAAATTTATTTTGAAAACGATTTGAAAAAGAAATTAAAAAGATATGATTTTTGAAATTAAAGTTGATAACTTGACTAACAAGAAACTAAAAGATATGATTCTAGAACTTAAAGATTGAACATTTCTTAATAAGAAAGAAACAAACTTGAAATTTTTGAATCAAAACATTAAATGTTAGCAACAATTTCGAAAATTATGAAATAAAATTAAGAAAAAGATTTTGAAAATTAATTTAAAAAAAAATTCGAAAAAAAACATAAAAGAAAAATGAAAAAGATTTGATTTTGAAAAAGATTTGAAAAGATAGAATTTTTAAATTGAAATTTTGACTTGACTAACAAGAAACAACTAAATTTTAAAAATCTTTGACTAAGTCAACCCAAAATTTTGAAATTTATGAGTAAAATATGGAAAAGATATTATTTTTGATTTTTTTTAGATTAATGAAGAAAGAGAAAAACAACAAAATGACACAAGAGATAAAAATTTAAGATCAAAAAAAATAATGCATGCAAGAACACTTTGAATGTCAAGATGAACACCAAGAACACCTTGAAGATCAAGATGAACATCAAGAACATATTTTTGAAAATTTTTAAGAAAAGAAAGACATGCAAGACACCAAACTTAAAAATTTTTAATGTTTAGATACCATGAATTCGAAAATGCACAAGAAAAACAAGAAAAGACCCAAAACAAGAAAATTTAACGATTAAACAAGGAAAATCATCAAGAACAACTTGAAGATCAAGAAGAACACAATGCATATTTTTCGAAAACTTAATAAAAATTAAAACATGCAATTGACATCAAACTTAAAATTTGACACAAAACTCAAACAAGAAACACAAAATTTTTTTTTGGTTTTTATGATTTTATTAAATTTTTTTTTGAAAAATTTTTGAAAAGAAAATAAAGGTTGAAATAAGAGAAAAAAAAAAGGTTACCTAATCTAAGCAACAAGATGAACCGTCAGTTGTCCAAACTCAAACAATCCCCGGCAACGGTGCCAAAAACTTCATGCACAGAATTGTGATTCACACTTTTCACAACTCCGGTACAACTAACCAGCAAGTGCACTGGGTCGTTGGTGCACGAAATTGTGATCAATACTTTTCAAAACATAAACAATCCCTAGTAATGGCTCCAAAGACTTAGTGCTCAATACCATGGCATAAACACAACTTCCCACAACTAACCAGCAAGTGCACTGGGTCGTCCAAGTAATAAACCTTACGCGAGTAAGGGTCGATCCCACGGAGATTGGTGGTATGAAGCAAGCTATGGTCACCTTGTAAATCTCAGTCAGGCAGACTCAAATGGGTATAGTGGTAAACGAATAAAGTAATAAGATAAAGATAGAGATACTTATGCATATCATTGGTGAGAGCTTCAGATAAGCGTATGAAGATGCCTTCCCTTCCGTCTCTCTGCTTTCCTACTGCCTTCATCCAATCCTTCTTACTCCTTTCCATGGCAAGCTTGTGTAGGGTTTCACCGTTGTCAGTGGCTACCTCCCATCCTCTCAGTGAAAATACGTCCCTGATGCTCTGTCACAGCATAGGCTAATCATCTGTCGGTTCTCGGTCCGGCCGGAATAGAATCCAGTGATTCTTTTGCGTCTGTCACTAACGCCCCGCCTTTCGGAGTTTGAAGCACGTCACAGTCATTCAATCATTGAATCCTACTCAGAATACCACAGACAAGGTTAGACCTTCCGGATTCTCTTGAATGCCGCCATCAGTTCTTGCCTATACCACGAAGACTCTGATCTCACGGAATGGCTGGCTCGTTTGTCAGGCGAGCACTCGGTTGTCAGGCGATCAACCATGCATCATGCAATCAGAAATCCAAGAGATAAACACTAGGGCCTCGAATGCTTGTAGAACAAGAATGGTTGTCAGTCACCTTGTTCATAGGTGAGAATGATGATGAGTGTCACGGATCATCACATTCATCAAGTTGAAGAACAAGTGATATCTTGGACAAAGAACAAGCGGAATTGAATAGAAGAACAATAGTAATTGCATTAATACTCGAGGTACAGCAGAGCTCCACACCTTAATCTATGGTGTGTAGAAACTCCACTGTTGAAAATACATAAGAACAAGGTCTAGGCATGGCCGAATGGCCAGCCTCCCAAAGTGATCTAAGATAGCATAAAATTAGAAGATAGCTACCAAGATGATCTAAGAACTAGATGTCCCAAGATGAAAAATACAATAGTAAAAGGTCCTACTTATAGGGAACTAGTAGCTTAAGAATTACAAAGATGAGTAAATGACATAAAAATCCACTTCCGGGCCCACTTGGTGTGTGCTTGGGCTGAGCAATGAAGCATTTTCGTGTAGAGACTCTTCTTGGAGTTAAACGCCAGCTTTTATGCCAGTTTGGGCGTTTAACTCCCATTTAGGTGCCAGTTCCGGCGTTTAACGCTGGAATTTCTGTAGGTGACTTTGAACGCCGGTTTGGGCCATCAAATCTTGGGCAAAGTATGAACTATCATATATTGCTGGAAAGCCCAGGATGTCTACTTTCCAACGCCGTTGAGAGCGCGCCAATTGGGCTTCTGTAGCTCCAGAAAATCCACTTCGAGTGCAGGGAGGTCAGAATCCAACAGCATCTGCAGTCCTTTTGAGTCTCTGGATCAAATTTTAGCTCAGATCCCTCAATTTCAGCCAGAAAATACCTGAAATCACAGAAAAACACACAAACTCATAGTAAAGTCCAGAAAAGTGAATTTTAACTAAAAACTAATAAAAATATAATAAAAACTAACTAAAAGATACTAAAAACATACTAAAAACAATGCCAAAAAGCGTATAAATTATCCGCTCATCACAACACCAAACTTAAATTGTTGCTTGTCCCCAAGCAACTGAAGATCAAATAAGATAAAAAGAAGAGAATATGCAATGAACTCCAAAAACATCTATGAAGATCAGTATTAATTTAGATGAGCGGGGCTTTCAGCTTTTTGCCTCTGAATAGTTTTGGCATCTCACTTTATCCTTTGGAATTCAGAATGATTGGCTTCTTTAGGAACTCAGAATCCAGATAGTGTTATTGATTCTCCTAGTTAAGTATGATGATTCTTGAACACAGCTACTTATTGAGTCTTGGCTGTGGCCCAAAGCACTCTGTCTTCCAGTATTACCACCGGATACATACATGCCACAGACACATAATTGGGTGAACCTTTTCAGATTGTGACTCAGCTTTGCTAAAGTCCCCAATTAGAGGTGTCCAGGGTTCTTAAGCACACTCTTATTGCCTTGGATCACAACTTTATTTCTTTCTTTTTCTCTTTTTTTTTCGGTTTTTTTTTTTGCTTCTCTTTTTTTCTTTTTTTTTGTATTCACTGCTTTTTCTTGCTTCAAGAATCATTTTTATGATTTTTCAGATCCTCAGTAACATGTCTCCTTTTTTATCATTCTTTCAAGAGCCAACATTCATGAACCACAAATTCAAAAGACACATGCACTGTTCAAGCATACATTCAGAGAACAAAAAGTGTTGCCACCACATCAAAATAATTAAACTGTTATAAAATTCAAAATTCATGCAATTCTTTTCTTTTTCAATTAAGCACGTTTTTTATTTAAGAAAGGTGATGGATTCATAGGACATTCATAACTTTAAGGCATAAACACTAAGACACTAATGATCATAAGACACAAACATGGATAAACATAAGCACTAAAATTCGAAAAACAGAAGAATAAAGAACAAGGAAATCAAGGAACGGGTCCACCTTAGTGATGGCGGCTCTTCCTTCCTCTTGAAGGTCCTATGGAGTGCTTGAGCTCCTCAATGTCTCTTCCTTGCCTTTGTTGCTCCTCTCTCATGATTCTTTGATCTTCTCTTATTTCATGGAGGAGAATGGAGTGTTCTTGATGCTCCACCCTTAGTTGTCCCATGTTGGAACTCAATTCTCCTAGGGAGGTGTTTAATTGCTCCCAATAGTCTTGTGGAGGAAAGTGCATCCCTTGAGGCATCTCAGGGATCTCATGATGAGAGGGGTCTCTTGTGTGCTCCATCCTTTTCTTGGTAATGGGCTTATCCTCATCAATGGTGATGTCTCCCTCTATGTCAACTCCAACTGAATAACAGAGGTGACAAATGAGGTGAGGAAAGGCTAATCTTGCTAAGGTAGAGGACTTATCCGCCACCTTGTAGAGTTCTTGGGCTATGACCTCATGAACTTCCACTTCTTCTCCAATCATGATGCTATGGATCATGATGGCCCGGTCTAAAGTAACTTCGGACCGGTTGCTAGTGGGAATGATTGAGCGTTGGATAAACTCCAACCATCCTCTAGCCACGGGTTTGAGGTCATGCCTTCTCAATTGAACCGGCTTGCCTCTTGAATCTCTCTTCCATTGTGTGCCCTCTTCACATATGACTGTGAGGACTTGGTCCAACCTTTGATCAAAGTTGACCCTTCTAGTGTAAGGATGTTCATCTCCTTGCATCATGGGCAAGTTGAACGCCACCCTTACACTTTCCGGACTAAAATCCAAGTATTTCCCCCGAACCATAGTAAGATAATTCTTTGGATCCGGGTTCACACTTTGATCATGGTTCTTGGTGATCCATGCATTGGCATAGAACTCTTAAACCATCAAGATTCCGACTTGTTGAATGGGGTTGGTAAGAACTTCCCAACCTCTTCTCCGGATCTCATGGCGGATCTCCGGATATTCACCCTTTTTGAGTGAAAAGGGGACCTCGGGGATCACCTTCTTCAAGGCCACAACTTCATAGAAGTGGTCTTGATGCACCCTTGAGATGAATCTATCTATCTCCCATGACTCGGAGGTGGAAGCTTTTGCTTTCCCTTTCCTCTTTCTAGAGGTTTCTCCGGCCTTGGATGCCATAATGGTTATGGAAAAACGAAAAAGCAACGCTTTTACCACACCAAACTTAAAATGTTTGCTCGTCCTCGAGCAAAAGAAGAAAGAAGAGAGTAGAAGAAGAAGAAATGAGGAAGAGGGAGATGGTGGCGTATTCGGCCAAAGAGGGGGAGAAGTGTTGTTTAGGTTGTGTGAAAATGAAGGGGTTAAGAAGGGTTTATATAGGAGAGAGGGGAGATGAGGTTCGGCCATTATGGGTGGGTTTGGGAGGGAAAGTGGTTTGAATTTGAAGGGTGAGGTAGGTGGGGTTTTATGAAGGATGGATGTGAGTGGTGAAGAGAAAGATGGGGTTTGATAGGTGAAGGGTTTTTGGGGAAGAGGTAATGAGGTGATTGGTGAATGGGGGAAGAAGAGAGAGAGTGGTGGTGGGGTCCTGTGGGGTCCACAGATCCTGTGGTGTCAAGGAAAAGTCATCCCTGCACCAAATGGCATCAAAATTCACGTTTTGAGCCATTGCTGGCGTTAAACGCCGGGCTGGTGCCCATTCCTGGCGTTTAACGCCAGGTTCTTGCCCTTTTCTGGCGTTTAACGCCAGTCTGGTGCCCTTTTCTGGCGTTAAACGCCCAGAATGGTGCCAGACTGGGCGTTAAACGCCCAACTGCTAGGCTTACTGGCGTTTGAACGCCAGCAGCATCTTCCTCCAGGGTGTGCTGTTTTTCTTCCTGTTTTTCATTCTGTTTTTGCTTTTTCAATGGATTTTGTGACTTCTTATGATCATCAACCTACAAAATAAAATAAAATAACAAAAGAAAATATATAAAATATAACATTGGGTTGCCTCCCAACAAGCGCTTCTTTAATGTCAGTAGCTTGACAGAGGGCTCTCATGGAGCCTCACAGATACTCAGAGCAATGTTGGAACCTCCCAACACCAAACTTAGAGTTTGAATGTGGGGGTTCAACACCAAACTTAGAGTTTGGTTGTGGCCTCCCAACACCAAACTTAGAGTTTGACTGTGGGGGCTCTGTTTGTCTCTAATTTGAGAGAAGCTCTTCATGCTCCTTCTCCATGATGACAGAGGGATATCCTTGAGCCTTAAACACAAAGGATTCTTCATTCACTTGAATGATCAGTTCACCTCCATCAACATCAATCACAGCCTTTGCTGTGGCTAGGAAGGGTCTGCCAAGGATGATGGATTCATCCATGCACTTCCCAGTCTCTAGGACTATGAAATCAGTAGGGATGTAATGGTCTTCAACCTTTACCAAAACATTCTCTACAAGTCCATGAGCTTGTTTTCTTGAGTTGTCTGCCATCTCTAGTGAGATTCTTGCAGCTTGTACCTCAAAGATCCCTAGCTTCTCCATTACAGAGAGAGGCATAAGGTTTACACTTGACCCTAAGTCACACAGGGCCTTCTTGAAGGTCATGGTGCCTATGGTACAAGGTATGGAAAACTTTCCAGGGTCTTGTCTTTTTTGAGGTAATTTCTGCCTAGACAAGTCATCCAGTTCTTTGGTGAGCAAAGGAGGTTCATTCTCCCAAGTCTCATTTCCAAATAACTTGTCATTTAGCTTCATGATTGCTCCAAGGTATTTAGCAACTTGCTCTTCAGTGACATACTCATCCTCTTCAGAGGAAGAATACTCATCAGAGCTCATGAAAGGCAGAAGTAAGTCCAATGGAATCTCTATGGTCTCATTTTGAGCCTCAGATTCCCATGGTTCCTCATTGGGGAACTCATTGGAGATCAGTGCACGCCCATTGAGATCTTCCTCAGTGGCGTCCACTGCTTCTTCCTCCTCTCCAAATTCGACCATGTTTATGGCTTTGCACTCTCCTTTTGGATTTTCTTCTGTGTTGCTTGGGAGAGTACTTGGAGGGAGTTCAGTAACTTTCTTGCTCAGCTGTCCCACTTGTGCCTCCAAATTCCGAATGGAGGACCTTGTTTCAGTCATGAAACTTTGAGTGGTTTTAATTAGATCAGAGACCATGGTTGCTAAGTCAGAGGGATTCTGCTTAGGATTCTCTGTCTGTTGCTGAGAAGATGACGGAAAAGGTTTGCCATTGTTAAACCTGTTTCTTCCACCATTATTATTGAAACCTTGTTGAGGTCTCTCTTGATTCTTCCATGAGAGATTGGGGTGATTTCTCCATGAAGAATTATAGGTGTTTCCATAGGGTTCTCCTAGGTAATTCACCTCTTCCATTGAAGGGTTCTCGGGATCATAAGCTTCTTCCTCAGATGAAGCATCCTTAGTACTGCTTGGTGCATTTTGCATTCCAGACAGACTTTGAGAAATCAAATTGACTTGTTGAGTCAATATTTTGTTCTGAGCCAAAATGGCGTTCAGAGTGTCAATCTCAAGAACTCCTTTCTTCTGATTAGTCCCATTGTTCACAGGATTCCTTTCAGAAGTGTACATGAATTGGTTATTTGCAACCATTTCAATTAGTTCTTGAGCCTCTGTAGGCGTCTTCTTCAGATGAAGAGATCCTCCAGCAGAGCTATCCAAAGACATCTTGGATAGTTCAGAGAGACCATTATAGAAAATACCTATGATGCTCCATTCAGAAAGCATATCAGATGGACATTTTCTGATTAATTGTTTGTATCTTTCCCAAGCTTCATAGAGGGATTCTCCATCCTTCTGTCTGAAGGTTTGGACTTCCACTCTAAGCTTACTCCATCTTTGTGGTGGAAAGAACTTTGCCAAGAAGGCATTGACTAGCTTTTCCCAAGAGTCCAGGCTTTCTTTAGGTTGAGAGTCCAACCATATTCTAGCTCTGTCTCTTACAGCAAAAGGGAATAGCATCAGTCTATAGACCTCAGGGTCTACCCCATTAGTCTTGACTGTGTCACAGATTTGCAAGAATTCAGCTAAGAACTGATGAGGATCTTCCATTGGAAGTCCATGAAACTTGCAATTCTGTTGCATTAGAGAAACTAATTGAGGCTTAAGCTCAAAGTTGTTTGCTCCAATGGCAGGGATAGAGATGCTTCTCCCATAGAAGTCGGGAGTAGGTGCAGTAAAGTCACCCAGCACCTTCCTTGCATTGTTGGCATTGTTGTTGTTTTCGGCTGCCATGAGTTCTTCTTCTTTGAAGAATTCGGTCAGGTCCTCTGAAGAGAGTTGTGCTTTGGCTTCTCTTAGCTTTCTCTTCAAGGTCCTTTCGGGTTCAGGGTCAGCTTCAACAAGAATGCCTTTGTCTCTGCTCCTGCTCATATGAAAGAGAAGAGAACAAGAAAATGTGGAATCCTCTATGTCACAGTATAGAGATTCCTTGAGGTGTCAGAGGAAAAGAGAAATAGAAAGAAGAAGGAGAAGAAGAATTCGAACTTTAATTAGATAAGGTTCGAATTGTGCATTGAGAAGGAGTGGTACTCCATAAATAGAAGGATGTGGGAAGAAGGGAAGAAGATTTTCGAAAATTCAATTAAAAAGATTTTGAAAACATTTGAAAAACACTTAATTGATTTTCGAAAATAAAAGTGGAAAAGAAATCAAGTGATTTTTGAAAAAGATTTTGAAATTAGAAGTTAAAAAGATTTGATTGAAAACTTATTTTGAAAAAGATGTGATTGAGAAAATATGATCGAAAAGATATGATTTGAAAACAATTTTAAAAAGATATGATTTGAAAAACATTTTAAAAAGATTTGATTTTAAAAATTGATGACTTGCCTAACAAGAAAAGATATGATTCAAACATTAAACCTTCCTCAACAGAAAAGGCAACATACTTGAAATTTTGAATCAAATCATTAATTGTTAGTAAGTATCTTTGAAAAAGGAAAGAAATTAATTTTGAAAGCATTTGATTGAAAAGATATGATTTGAAAAAGATTTGATTTTGAAAAACTTTGAAAACTTGAAAAAAAAATTGATTTGAAAACAAAATCTTCCCCCTTTAGCCATCCTGGCGTTAAACGCCCAGAATGGTATCCATTATGGCGTTTAACGCCCAAAATGCACCCTTTTTGGGCGTTAAACGCCCAACCAGGTACCCTGGCTGGCGTTTAAACGCCAGTCTGTCTTCTTCACTGGGCATTTTTGAATGCCCAGCTTTTTCTGTATAATTCCTCTGCAGTATGTTCTGAATCTTCAATTCTCTGTATTATTGACTTGAAAAGACACAAATTAAAAATATTTTTGGATTTTTAATAATGAGGAATAATCAAAATGCAACTAAAATCAAATAACAATGCATACAAGACACCAAACTTATCAGTTTGTATACTACTGACACTAATGAGAATGCATATGAAACACAAAGATACTTAAGTCAATAGAATTCAAAGATCAAAACAAGGAAATCATCAAGAACATCTTGAAGATCACTTAAGATATATGCATGCAACAAAAACATGCAATTGACACCAAACTTAAGATGAGACTCTAGACTCAAACAAGAAACATCAAATATTTTTGATTTTTATGATTTTTGTGAATTTTTTTGTGTTTTTCGAAAATTAAGTGAAAATATCAAAATTCTTAATGAGAATTCCAGGAATCAGTGCAATGCTAGTCTAAGACTCCGGTCCAGGAATTAGACATGGCTTCACAGCCAGCCAAGCTTTCAAAGAAAGCTTCGGTCCAAAACACTAGACATGGCCAAAGGCCAGCCAAGCCTTAGCAGATCACTGCTCCAAAAGCAAGATCAACAAGCTCTTGCGATGATAAGTTGAAACCTCGGTCCAATTAAATTAGACATGGCTTCACAGCCAGCCAGATTTCAACAAATCATCATGAAACTCTAGAATTCATCTTCAAGAATTTCGAAAAAAATAAATGCCTAATCTAAGCAACAAGATGAACCGTCAGTTGTCCATACACAAGAACAATCCCCGGCAACGGCGCCAAAAACTTGGTGCACGAAATTGTGATCAATACTTTTCAAAACATAAACAATCCCTAGTAATGGCTCCAAAGACTTGGTGCTCAATACCATGGCATAAACACAACTTCGCACAACTAACCAGCAAGTGCACTGGGTCGTCCAAGTAATAAACCTTACGCGAGTAAGGGTCGATCCCACGGAGATTGGTGGTATGAAGTAAGCTATGGTCCCCTTGTAAATCTCAGTCAGGCAGACTCAAATGGGTATAGTGGTAAACGAATAAAGTAATAAGATAAAGATAGAGATACTTATGCATATCATTGGTGAGAGCTTCAGATAAGCGTATGAAGATGCCTTCCCTTCCGTCTCTCGGCTTTCCTACTGCCTTCATCCAATCCTTCTTACTCCTTTCCATGGCAAGCTTGTGTAGGGTTTCACCGTTGTCAGTGGCTACCTCCCATCCTCTCAGTGAAAATACGTCCCTGATGCTCTGTCACAGCATAGGCTAATCATCTGTCGGTTCTCGGTCCAGCCGGAATAGAATCCAGTGATTCTTTTGCGTCTGTCACTAACGCCCCGCCTTTCGGAGTTTGAAGCACGTCACAGTCATTCAATCATTGAATCCTACTCAAAATACCACAGACAAGGTTAGACCTTCCGGATTCTCTTGAATGCCGCCATCAGTTCTTGCCTATACCACGAAGACTCTGATCTCACGGAATGGCTGGCTCGTTTGTCAGGCGAGCACTCGGTTGTCAGGCGATCAACCATGCATCATGCAATCAGAAATCCAAGAGATAAACACTAGGGCCTCGAATGCTTGTAGAACAAGAATGGTTGTCAGTCACCTTGTTCATAGGTGAGAATGATGATGAGTGTCACGGATCATCACATTCATCAAGTTGAAGAACAAGTGATATCTTGGACAAAGAACAAGCGGAATTGAATAGAAGAACAATAGTAATTGCATTAATACTCGAGGTACAGCAGAGCTCCACACCTTAATCTATGGTGTGTAGAAACTCCACCGTTGAAAATACATAAGAACAAGGTCTAGGCATGGCCGAATGGCCAGCCTCCCAAAGTGATCTAAGATAGCATAAAATTAGAAGATAGCTACCAAGATGATCTAAGAACTAGATGTCCCAAGATGAAAAATACAATAGTAAAAGGTCCTACTTATAGGGAACTAGTAGCTTAAGAATTACAAAGATGAGTAAATGACATAAAAATCCACTTCCGGGCCCACTTGGTGTGTGCTTGGGCTGAGCAATGAAGCATTTTCGTGTAGAGACTCTTCTTGGAGTTAAACGCCAGCTTTTATGCCAGTTTGGGCGTTTAACTCCCATTTAGGTGCCAGTTCCGGCGTTTAACGCTGGAATTTCTGTAGGTGACTTTGAACGCCGGTTTGGGCCATCAAATCTTGGGCAAAGTATGGACTATCATATATTGCTGGAAAGCCCAGGATGTCTACTTTCCAACGCCGTTGAGAGCGCGCCAATTGGGCTTCTGTAGCTCCAAACAATCCACTTCGAGTGCAGGGAGGTCAGAATCCAACAGCATCTGCAGTCCTTTTGAGTCTCTGGATCAGATTTTAGCTCAGATCCCTCAATTTCAGCCAGAAAATACCTGAAATCACAGAAAAACACACAAACTCATAGTAAAGTCCAGAAAAGTGAATTTTAACTAAAAACTAATAAAAATATAATAAAAACTAACTAAAAGATACTAAAAACATACTAAAAACAATGCCAAAAAGCGTATAAATTATCCGCTCATCAGTCGTCCAAGTAAAAAAACCTTACGCGAGTAAGGGTCGATCCCACGGAGATTGCCGGCTTGAAGCAAGCTATAGTCATCTTGTAAATCTTAGTCAGGCGGATTCAATTGGTTGGGAGTTTTGATAATTGAAAGATAAATAAAACATAAATTAAAAAAAAGATACTTATGTATTTCATAGGTGGAAATTTTAGATAAGCGTTTGGAGATGCTTTGTTGCTTCTGAACCTCTGCTTTCCTATTGTCTTCATCCAATCATGCATGCTCCCTTCCATGGCAAGCTCTATGATCCTCTTAGTAAAAATGGTCCAGCTACAGTTTCTGTATGGCTAATCAACTGTCGGATTTCTCGTCTCGAATGAAAAATACCAGGCACAGCTACCGCACGGCGAATCATCTGTCGGTTCTCACTTGTATCGGAATAGGATCTCTCTATCCTTTTGTACACTGTCACTACGCCCAATATTTGTGAGATTGAAGCTCGTCACAGTCATCCCGTCCCAAATCCTACTCGGAATACCACAGACAAGGTTTAGACTTTCCGGATCTCAAGAATGCTGCCAATTGGTTCTAGCTTATACCACGAAGGTTCTGATCTCACGGATTCGAATGCTCTGTTGTCAGGAGAGGAAAGTCAGATCCTTGGATCAGAGACCCAAGAGAATATACTGCAGCTGTCGTCCAATGACTACGTTGAACATCATGTAGACCACTTGTGGTTGTCAGGCACGCAGATCTTCACTAAGCAAGTAATGAAGATAGTGGGTGATTGTCACGGATCACCCCTTCATTCTGACTTAACTGAATTAAGTACGAGAATATATCTTGAAGAAGAAGTAAGCGTGAATTGAAAGAAAAACAATAGTACTTGCTTTAATTCATGAAGAACAGCAAAGCTCCGCACCTTAATCTATGAGGTGTAGAAACTTCACCGTTGGAAAATACATAAGAGAGAAAGGTCTAGGCATGGCCGAATGGCCAGCCTCCCTTACAGTGATCAAAAGATCAAAAGATAATCCAAAGATATCATAGTCTAAAGATAAAGAAACAATAGGAGAATGTACTATTTATATTAAACTAGTAACTTAGGTTTACAGAAAATAAGTAACTAACTGCAGATAGTGCAGAAATCCACTTCCCGGGCTCACTTGGTGTGTGCTTGGGCTGAGCATTGAGCTTTATACATGCATAGGCCTTTTCTAGAGTTAAACGCCAGCTTGGATGCCAGTTTAGGCGTTTAACTCCAGTTCTGGTAGCTTCAGAAAATCCACTTCGAGTGCAGAAGGGTCAGAATCCAACAGCATCTGCAGTCCTTTCTTAGCCTCTGAATCATACTTTTGCTCAGGTACCTCAATTTCATCCAAAAAATACCTAAAATTACAGAAAAATACACAAACTCATAGTAAAGTCTAGAAATGTGATTTTTGTATAAAAACTAATAAAAATATAATAAAAAGTAACTAAAACATACTAAAAACTACCTAAAAACAATGCCAAAAAGCACATAAATTATCCGCTCATCAATTATCAATCATTATGATCATGAGTACATCCTTACTCTTTATTGTTCCTTGAAATTTGGGAATGTCAGCACCTCAAAAGAACTAGAACCCGGATGATGTTATGAACTAGCACTCCTATTAAGTCTCGATTGATCCTTGAATTCCTTTCGTTGAACTTAGAGAGAACTTTTTTGTTGCAACTCTAAATGCTCTGTCTCAAGACAACTCTTTATAGTGAGCGTTCGATCGATAATCTCGGACCAGTTGGTCTAAGTTACTGGGTGATAAAGCATCCCGCGAATCCAGTTACACAAGCCTCTCCTTGACATGCTTGCACTACAAGCATATAACTGAGATTTTGATCTCAAACATCGATGTTGAGAGCCTTTTTGGACTGCTAAATGTCTTGTCTCAAAGGTGGCTTGTGTAGTGGATTTTCAATCGATAATTCTAGACCAGTTGGTCGAAGTTGTCGGGTATTGGAGCACCCCTTGGATCTAATCACCCAAGCCGTTCTTGGACAATAAAAACCATAGACACATATTTAGGTCTCAGTCATTGATTCTCAGAGCTTTGCAACTTAGCTTTTTTTTATCTTATCCTCATTATTTTTTTTCTTTTTCTTGCTATATCTTTTTCTCTCTTTTTCTTGTTTTTCTTTTCAATTCTTTTGGTTCAAAGTTCAACCTCTTGCCCATTTGTGGAGATTTCATATCACTTCTCCAAATTCTTGTTTCTCAAGAATTAACATTCTTTTTGTTTAAGAAACTTCACATATTATTGCAATCATAATCATAAGTATAAATACCACCACATGCAATGTAACATGACAATAGTAAAATAAACTCATCTTCTAACATTAAACAACACTTTTTCTCTTTTTTTATTACTATTTGAGGACAGTACATAAGATATTATTTGAAATTAAAAAAGTAAAACTAAAATGAACTAAAAACTAAAGGAAACAGAAACTAAGAGCCATGCACTATACAATAAGTACTAGAAAACAGGAAACAGAAAGTAACATAAGCATAACAAAAACGGAAATAGGATGAAAAGAATTCAACTACCTCAGTTATAAAAGTGGCCATCTCTCTCCTGAGGCTGTGCTCCATATGGTCCTCTCAGACGCCCTATCTCTCGTCTCACTTGGCAAAACTCGTGGCGCTGACTCTTTTGCTCAGCCATAGTCTGATGGAGGAGGACTCCGTGGCTATCTTGAGTGACCCTCATCTGCTCAAGTGAGGATGTCAGTTGTTGCTCGTACTCTTGATGTAATGACCCAACTCCCAGTATGCCATGGTCATACAAGAAGCTAAGTGTTACTAACTTGTCCTTCTTAATTATTAACTATTATTTAACATATGAGCTTGTTCCTTGTTAGAAAGTTTCCAATTTTACGAGTAACTTTTTTTTAACTTATATCGATGCGAGCGAGGGAGTCAAATAAATAAGCACACACTGATAGATATAATAAGGAAGCATAAAGAAACATATATAACATAGCTAATAATATACATCATGTACACTATAACAAAACATATAGCGTTCACAAAAGATCAAGTCAGTTTACATCCTCGTCATCCTACGTAGCTAATATATGCACGACACTCCTAGGGCCTGGCCCATACAAAAAGCCACTAAACTGGCGCCCAGGAAAGCCTAACTACTCTACAGCTCCTAGCTCTCGGGTGTACTAACACAAATGAGAGACTACCTACAGATAATGTCAGATTAGAGTGTAATCAAAAGAATGCACCCACTACTGTCAGACTATATCTACACATGTCTGTTAGGAAGATCGTTATGAGGCTCGCCCATCTCCTCATTCTATTCTATCTCTATCTCTGGATCTCCTCCTCCTCATCTACAGCTACAGCCATACCCTCAGAACCACCAGAAGCACTATTATCACTATGTACAAAACCATTCGCGAGCACAGGTCCGTTCGCATATATAGGAGCTATCCCATTGCCCAACAGTCACGAGTTTGAAGCTCGTCACAGTCAACACATCCCAGATCCTACTCAGAATACCACAGACAAGGTTTACACTTTTCAGATCTCAAGAATGCTGCCAATTGATTCTAGCTTATACCACGAAGGTTCTAACATCACGGATTCGAATGCTGTGTTGTCAGGAGAGGTGATTCAGATCCGTGAGTCAGAGAGTAAAGAGAGTATACTCCAGCTATCATCCAATGACTACATTGAACATCATGTAGACCACTTTGTGGTTGTCAGGCACGCGGATCTTGGCTAAGCGAGTAACGAAGATTGGGTGATTGTCATGGGTCACCCCTTAATTCTGACTTAACTGAATTAAGTACGAGAGTATATCTTGGAGGAGAAGTAGGCGTGAATTGAATAAAAAAACAATAATTCTTGCATTAGTACTCAAGGAACAGCAGAGCTTCTCACCTTAATCTATGAGGTGTAGAAACTCTATCGTTGGAAAATACATAAGAACAAGGACTAGGCATGGCCGAATGGCCAGCCTCTCCAATGGCATAATACAATCGAAATAGGGTTCAAAGACCTGATCAAAGGATCGAAAAGTGGTCTAAAGATATGAATACAATAGTAAAAAGTGCTATTTATACTTAACTAGTAAACTAGGTTTATAGAAAATGTGTAGATAGTGCAGAAATCCACTTTCGGGGCCCACTTATTGTGTTTGGGCTGAGCAATGAAGCATTCACGTGCATAGGCTCTTCTTGGAGTTCAAACACCAGTTTTGGTGCCAGTTTGGATGTTTAACTCCAGCTTTGGTGCCAGTTCTGGCGTTTTACGCCAGAAAATGGTCTCTAATGGGCATTTGGACGCCAGTTTGGGCTATCAAATCTCAGGCAAAGTATGAACTATTATACATTGCTTGAAAGCCCAAGATGTCTACCTTCCAACGCAATTCAGAGCGCACCAATTGGGTTTCTATAGCTTCAGAAAGTCCACTTCGAGTGCAGAGAGGTCAAAAATAACAACATCTGCAGTCCTTTCTCAGCCTCTGAATCAGATTTTTGCTCAGTTCCCTCAATTTTAGCCAGAAAATACCTGAAATCACAGAAAAACACACAAACTCATAGTAAAGTCCAAAATGTGAATTTTGCATAAAAACTAATAAAAATATACTAAAAAGTAACTAAAACATACTAAAAACTACCTAAAAATAATGCCAAAAAGCGTATAAATTATCCGTTCATCACAACACCAAACTTAAATTGTTGCTTGTCCCCAAGCAAATAAAAATAAAATAGGATAAAAAGAAGAGAATATACAATAAATCCCAAAATATCAATGAAGCTTACTTCTAATTAGATGAACGGGACTAGTAGCTTTTTGCTTCTGAACAGTTTTGGCATCTCACTTTATCCTTTGAAGTTCAGAATGATTGGCATCTATAGGAACTCAGAATTTAGATAGTGTTATTGATTCTCCTAGTTCAGTATGATGATTCTTGAACACAGCTACTTTATGAGTCTTGGCCGTGACCCTAAGCATCTTGTTTTCCAGTATTACCACCGAATACATAAATGCCACAGACACATAACTAGGTGAACCTTTTCAGATTGTGACTCAGCTTTTCTAGAGTCCCCAGTTAGAGGTGTCCAGAGTTCTTAAGTACACTCTTTTTGCTTTGGATCACAACTTTAACCACCCAGTCTCAAGCTTTTCACTTGGACCTTCATGACACAAGCACATGGTTAGGGACAGCTTGATTTAGCCGCTTAGGCCAGGATTTTATTCCTTTGGGCACTCCTATCCACTGATGCTCAAAGCCTTGGATCCTCTTTATCCTTGGATTTTGGTTTAAAGGGCTATTGGCTTTTTCTGCTTGCTTTTTCTTTTTCTTTCTCTTTTTTTTCATCATTTTTTTGCCATTTTTTTGCAAGATTTTTCTTTTTCACAGCTTTTTCTTGCTTCAAGAATCAATTTTATGATTTTTTAGATTATCAATAACATTTCTCCTTTTTCATTATTCTTTCAAGAGTCAATAATTTTAACATTCATAAACTTCACTATCAAAAATATGCACTATTCAAGCATTCATTCAGAAAACAAAAATTATTGCCACCACATCAAAATAATTAAAGTAATTTCAAGATAAAATTCAAAATTCATGTACTTCTTGTTCTTTTGTAATTAGGAACATTTTTCATTTAAGAAAGGTGAAGGATTCATAGGACATTCATAGCTTCAAGGCATAGACACTAAACACTAATGATCATGTAATAAAGGCACAAACATAGACAAAACATAAAGCATAGGAAACCAAAAAACAGAAAAATAAGAACAAGGAAATAAAAGAACGGGTCCACCTTAGTGATGGCGGCTAGTTCTTCCTCTTGAAGATCCTACGGAGTGCTTAAGCTCCTCAATATCTCTTCCTTGCCTTTGTTGCTCCTCCCTCATGGCTCTTTGGTCCTCTCTTATTTCATGGAGGATAATGGAGTGCTCTTGGTGCTCCACCCTTAGTTGTTCTATATTGGAACTCAAATCCCTTAAAGAGATGTTGAGTTGCTCCTAATAGTTGTGTGGAGGAAAATGCATCCCTTGAGGCATCTCAGGGATTTCTTGATGAGGGACTTCCTCATGTACTTGTTGAGGTCCGTGAATGGGCTCTCTTGTTTGCTCCATCTTCTTTTTAGTGATGGGCTTGTCCTCTTCAATGAGGATGTCTTCCTCTATGACAATTCTGACTAAATTGCACAGGTGACAGATGAGATGAGGAAAGGCTAAGCTTGCCAAAGTGGAGGGCTTGTCAGCCACCTTGTATAGTTCTAGAGGTATGATCTTATGAACTTCCACTTCCTCTCTGATCATGATACTATGGATCATAATAGCCCGATCCACAGTTACTTCGGATCGGTTGCTAATAGGAATGATAGAGCGTTGGATGAACTCCAACCATCCTCTAGCCACAAGCTTAAGGTCTGGCCTTCTTAGTTGAATCGGCTTGCCTTTGGAATCTCTCTTCCATTGAGCTCCTTCCACACAGATGTCCTTGAGGACTTGGTCCAACCTTTGATCAAAATTGACTCTTCTAGTGAAAGGATGAGAATCTCCTCTCATGATTGGAAAGTTGAACGCCAATCTCACATTTTCTAGACTAAAATCTAAGTATTTCCCTCGGACCATTGTGAGCCAATTCTTCGGGTCCGGGTTCATACTTTGATTATGGTTCTTAGTGATTCATGCATTAGCATAGAACTCTTGAACCATTAAGATTTTGACTTGTTGAATGGGATTGGTGAGAGCTTCCCATCCTCTTCTCCTAATCTCATGTCGGATCTCCGGATATTTGCTCCTTTTGAGCTTGAAGGGGACCTCAGGGATCACCTTCTTCTTGACCACAACTTCATAGAAGTAGTCTTGATAGACCTTTGAGATGAACATTTTCATCTTCCATGACTTAGAGGTGGAAGCAATTGCCTTCCCTTTCCTCTTTCTTGAGGTTTCTTCGGCCTTAGGTGCCATTAGTGGTTATGGAAAATTAAAAAGCAAGGCTTTTTCCACACCAAACTTAAGAGGTTTGCTCGTCCTCGAGCAAAAGAAGAAAGAAGAGAGTAGAAGAAGAAGAAGAAAATTTTCACTTGGAGGCTTGAGAGGGTTCGGCCAAGGGGGGTTTTGAGTGTAAGGTGTGAAAATGAAGGAGTAAGGAGGGGTATTTTTAGGGTAAGAGAGGGAGTTGGTTCGTGTGAGAAGGGGTGGATTTGGAAGGGAAATGGTTTGAATTTGAGTGGGTGGGGGTAGGTGGGGTTTTATGATGGGTTTTTGGGAATTAGAGGATGGATGTGAGTGGTGAAGAGAATATGGGGAAGAGGTTAAGATTTGATAGGTGAGTGGTGTTTTGGGTAGAGTGTTATAGAGAGGTGTGAAGAGGAGAGAGAGTGAGGTGGGGTAGGTGAGGATCATATGGGGTCCACAGATCCTGAAGTGTCAAGAATTTCTCATCCCTGCACCTTTCTGGCGTTCAAACGCCCTCTGTGTGGCCTTTCTGGCGTTAAACGCCAGTCTGCTGCCCTTTACTAGCATTTAAACGCCAGTCTGTTGCCTTTTCTGGCATTTAAACGCCAGTCTGCCTACTAGTTCTAGCGTTTAACACCCAGAATGGTGCCAGGCTGGGCATTTAAACGCCCATTTTTTACCCTTACTGGCGTTTAAACGCCAGTTTGCCTACCAGTTCTGGTGTTTAACGCCCAAAATGGTGCCAGGCTCGGCGTTAAATGCCCATTTTGGTATCCTTACTGGCGTTCAAACGCCAGTAAGCTCGTCCTCCAGGGTGTGCTATTTTTTATTTTGCTTTATTTTTTGCAGTTGTTTTTGTGACTCCACATGATTATTGTCCTAAAAAAGACATAATAACAATGGAAAATAAAATGAAAGAGTAATTAATATAGATAAATAAAATTGGTTTGCCTCCAAACAAGCGCTTCTTTAATGTCAATAGCTTGACAGGAAGCTCTTACAGAGCTTCACAGGTGCTCAGAGCATGATTGTGGCCTCCCAACACCAAACTTAGAAGTTGAGTGTGGGGGCTCTATCTGACTCTGTATTGAGAGAAGCTTTTCATGCTTCTTCTCCATGTTTACAGAAGAAGATCCTCGAGTCTTAAACACTAGGTAGTCCTCATTCAATTGAAGGACTAACTCCCCTCTGTCCACATCAATCACAGCCCTTGCTGTGGCTAGGAAAGGTCTTCCAAGGATGATGGATTCATCCTCATCCTTCTCAGTATCTAGGATTATGAAGTCAGCAGGGACGTAAAGGCCTTCAACCTTCACTAAAACATCCTCTACAAGTCCATAAGCCTGTTTCATTGATTTGTCTGCCATCTCTAGTGAGATTCTGGCAGCTTGTACCTCAAAGATCTCTAGTTTCTCTATTACATAGAGTGGCATGAGGTTGATACCTGACCCCAGGTCACACAGAGCCTTTTCAAAGGTCATGGTGCCTATGGTGCAAGGTATTAAGAACTTTCTGAGATCTGGTTTCTTTTGAGGCAATGTCTGCTGAGTCCATGTATTCAGTTCATTGATGAGCAATGGAGGTTCATCCTCCCAAGTCTCATTACCAAATAACTTGGCATTCAGCTTCATGATTGCTCCCAAATATAGAGCAACTTGCTCTTCAACAACATTTTTGTCCTCTTCAGAGGAAGAATACTCATCAAAGCTCATGAATGGCAATAGAAAGTTCAGTGGAATCTCTATGGTCTCTAGATGAGCCTCAGACTCCTTTGGTTTCTCAATAGGGAACTCATTGTTGGCCAGTGGACATCCCATGAGGTCTTTCTCACTGGGAATCACTGCCTTTCCCTCCTCTACAGGTTCGGCCATGTTGGACGTGTAGATGACCTTGCACTCTCTTTTTGGATTCTCTTCTGTATTGCTTGGGAGAGTACTAGGAGGAGTTTCAGTAACTCTTTTACTCAGCTGACCCACTTGTGCCTCTAAATTCTGATGGAGGACCGTGCCTCAGTCATGAAACTGAGAGTGACCTTAGACAGATCAGAGACTATATTTGCTAAGCCAGAGAGGCTCTGCTCAGAATTCTTTGTTTGTTGCTAAGAAGATGATGGAAAAGGTTTGCTATTGCCAAACCTATTTCTCCCACCATTATTGTTGTTGAAGCCTTTTTGAGGCTTCTGTTGATCCTTCCATGAGAAATTTGGATGATTCCTCCATGATGGATTATAGGTGTTTCCATAAGGTTCTCCCATGTAATTTACCTCTTCCATTGCAGGATTCTCAGGGTCATAAGCCTCTCCTTCAGAGGACGCTTCTTTAACACTACCAGATTCAGCTTGCAATCCAGTCAGATTCTGAGAAATCATATTGACTTGCTGAGTCAATATTTTATTCTGAGCCAATATGGCATTCAGAGTATCAATCTCAAGAACTCCTTTCTTCTGAGTCATCCCATTATTCACAGAATTTCTTTCAGAAGTGTACATGAACTGGTTATTTGCAATCATCTCAATGAGTTCCTGGGCTTCTGCAGGTGTTTTCAGATGAAGGGATCCACCAGCAGAGTGATCCAATGACATCTTTGACAATTCAGACAGACCATCATAGAATATACATATGATGCTCCATTCTTTAAACATGTCAGAAGGACACCTTTTGGTTAATTACTTGTATCTTTCCCAAGCTTCATAGAAGGATTCACCTTCATTCTGTCTGAAGGATTACATGTCCACTCTGAGCTTACTCTTCTTTTGAGGTGAAAAGAATTTGGTCAAAAAAGCATTGACCAGCTTGTCCCAAGAGTTCAGGATTTCTCTAGGTTGTGAGTCCAACCATGTCCTAGCTTTGTCTCTTACAACAAAGGGGAAAAACATAAGTCTGTAGACCTCGAGATCAACCCCATTGGTCTTAACAATATCACAGATCTGCAAGAATTCAGATAAGAATTAATGAGGATCTTCTGATGGAAGTCCATGAAACTTGCAGTTTTGCTGCATTAGAGAAACTAATTGAGGCTTAAGCTCAAAGTTGTTTGCTCCAATGGCAGGAATTGAGATGCTTCTTCCATAGAAGTTGGAAGTTGGTGCAGCATAGTCACCAAGCATCTTCCTTACATCTCTGGCATTGTTGTTATTTTTGGCTGCCATGTCTTCTTCTTTTTCAAAAATTTCTGTCAGGTCCTCTCGAAAGAGTTGTGCTTTAGATTCTCTTAGCTTCCTCTTTAGAGTCCTTTCAGGTTCAGGATCGGCTTCAATAAGAATATCTTTATCCTTGTTCCTGCTCATATGAAAAAGAAGATAACAGAAAAGAAGAGAAATCCTCTATGTCACAGTATAGAGATTCCTTTATATGAGTAAAAGAAGAGAAGAATGAGGTAGAGAGAAAATAAAGAGAATTCGAACACAGAGAGGGAGAGAGGGTTCAAAGTTTAAGAAGAAGAGAGGTGTTAGTAATTAAATAAATAAATAGAAAGAGATGAGAGAGAAGAGAAATTCACAAATCAATTAAAAGAAAAGAAAAATATTTTTGTTTTATTTTAATTATTGGTTAGTATTCAAAAATTAAGAAAGGAATAAAATAAAATTAGAGTTTAAAATAATTAGTTAATAAAAAAAGATTTTCGAAAAAGGGGTTAGTGATTTTCGAAAATTGGAAGTGGGAAAGTAGTTAGGTGGTTTTGAAAAAGATAAGTAATAGTAATTAGTTGAAAAAGATTTGAAAATAAATTTTGAAAAGATAAAAAGTTGGAAAAAAGATTTTGAATTTAAAAAGATATGATTGACAAAGATTTGATTGAAAAAGATATGATTTTAAAAAAGATATGATTGAAAAGATATGATTGAAGAAGATTTGATTTTTAAAATTGATGACTTAACTAACGAGAAATTAAAATATATGATTCTAAAATTCTAAGATTTGATTGAACATTAATTGTTAGCAAGGATTTTTGAAAATGTGGAAAGATAAGATTTTAAAATTATGAATAAAAACATGAAAATTTGAAAAAAAATTTGAATTTGAAACGAAATTACCTCCCCTGTGTCATCCTGGCGTTAAACGCCCAGGATGCTATCCATTCTGGCGTTTAACGCCCAGAATGCTACCTCTTTGGGCGTTTAACGCCCAGCCAGATACCCTGGCTGGCCTTTAACGCCAGAATTCCTTCTTTACTGGGCATTTTTCTAAATGCCCAGCTTTTTCTGTGTGATTCCTCTACTGTATGTTTTGAATCTTCATTTCTCTGTATTATTTAGTTGAAAAGAGATATTTTTTATTTTTGAATTTTTAATGAAGAGAGAGAAAAACAACAAAATGAAATAAAACATAAAAATGCAAGATCAAAACAAGTAATGCATGCAAGGACACTTTGAATGTCAAGATGAACACCAAGAACACTTTGAAGATCATGATGAACATCAAGGACATATTTTTGAAAAATTTTTAAGAAAAAAAAAGATATGCAAGACACCAAACTTAGAAATTTTTAATGTTTAGACACTATGGATTTGAAAATACATATGAAAAACAAGAAAAGACACAAAACAGGAGAATTTAAAGATCAGAACAAGGAAAATCATCAAGAACAACTTGAAGATCAATGAAGAACACAATGCATATGTTTTCGAAAATTTAAGGAAGCATGCATATGTTAGAATTTGACACTAGACTCAATCAAGAAACACAAAAAATATTTTTGGTTTTTATGATTTTATTAAACCTTTTTGTATTTTTTGAAAATAGAACTAAAATTACCCAATCTAAGCAACAAGATGAACCGTCAGTTGTCCAAACTCGAACAATCCCCGGCAACGGCGCCAAAAACTTGGTACGCAGAATTGTGATTTCACACTTTTCTCACAACTCCGCGCAGCTGACCAGCAAGTGCACTAGGTCGTCCAAGTAATACCTTACGTGAGTAAGGGTCGATCCCACGGAGATTGACGGCTTGAAGCAAGCTATGGTCATCTTGTACATCTCAGTCAGGCGGATTCAAATGGTTATGAGGTTTGATAATAAAAAGATAAATAAAGCGGAAAATAAAATAAAGTTACTTATGTAGTTCCTTGGTGGGAATTTTAGATAAGCGTTTAGAGATGCTTTGTTGCCTCTGAACCTCTGCTTTCTTATTGTCCTCATCCAATCATGCGTACTCCCTTCCATGGCAAGCTGTATGTTGGTGGATCACCGTTGTCAATGGCTACCAACCGTCCTCTCAGTAAAAACATGTCCTCTACGGTTTCCCGCACGGCTAATCAGCTGTCGGTTCTCGATCGTGTCGGAATAGAATACATTTATTCTTTTGCACACTGTCACTGTGCCAAACAGTCACGAGTTTGATGCTCGTCATAGTCATCCTATCCCAGATCCTACTCGGAATACCACAGACAAGGTTTAGACTTTTCGGATCTCAAGAATGCTTCCAATTGATTCTAGATTATACCACGAAGGTTCTAACATCACGGATTTGAATGCTCTGTTGTCAGGAAAGGTGATTCAGATCCGTGAGTCAGAGACCAAAGAGAGTATACTCCAGCTGTCGTCCAATGACTACGTTGAACATCATGTAGACCGTTTTGTGGTTATTAGGCACGCGGATCTTGGCTAAGCGAGTAACAAAGATTGGGTGATTGTCCTGGGTCACCCCTTCATTCTGACTTAACTGAATTAAGTACGAGAGTATATCTTGGAGGAGAAGTAGGCGTGAATTGAATAGAAAAATAATAATACTTGCATTAGTACTCGAGGAACAGCAGAGCTCCTCACCTTAATCTATGAGGTGTAGAAACTCCACCATTGAAAAATACATAAGAGCCTCTCCAATGGCATAATACAATCGAAATAGGGTTCAAAGACCTGATCAAATGATCGAAAAGTGGTCCAAAGATATGAATACAATAGTAAAAAGTGTTATTTATACTAAACTAGTAAACTAGGTTTACAGAAAATGAGTAGATAGTACAGAAATCCACTTTCGAGGCCCACTTGGTATGTGATAGGGCTGAGCAATGAAACTTTCATGTGCATAGGCCCTTCTTGGAGCTCAAACGCCAGTTTTGGTACCAGTTTGAGCGTTTAACTCCAGCTTTGGTGCCAGTTCTGGCGTTTTACGCCAGAAAAGAGTCTATGGTGGACGTTTGGACGCCAGTTTGGGCCATCAAATCTCGGGCTAAGTATGTGCTATTATACATTGCTGGAAAGCCCAAGATATATACTTTCCAATGCAATTGAGAGCGCGCTGATAAACCCCATTTATAGGGTTTATCTTTTGTTGAATTTAAGGGATTTTATGACCTTTTACCCACATTTATTCAATGAAATAGTATGGTTTCATGATTTTCCCTTAATTTGTGCTTAAATGTGAAAACATGGTTTCTAGACCTTAAATTAGTTAATTTTAATTCACCTGTGATTCCACTAGATGCCTTGATTTGTTTGTTAAGTGATTTCAGGTTGAAAAGGGCTAGGGAAGGATCAAAGGAGTGAAAGAAAAGCATACAAAGGGGAGAATATCATGAAAAGCCAAAGAATTGAACTCATCCATGGACGCGTGCGCACACATGGCGCTTACGCGCACCTTGCGAATTACCCCATGGACGCGTACACGTGCTGTGCGCGTACGCGTCGATGTTGGAATATGATTTTTTATTGAAAACGTGGCCAGCAAATTCAGAAGGGTTGTGGGGCCCAATCCCAACCAACTTTGGCACCAAAAATGCTATTTAAAGCCAAGGATTAAAGAGCAAAGGGGAATTCCATCATTCACACTCATCAGGATTAGTTTAGAGTTAGTTTTAGAGAGAGAAGCTCTCACTTCTCTCTAGGATTAGGATTAGGATTAGGTTTAGTTCTTAGATCTAGGTTTAATTCATGCTTTGATTTAATTTTCCTTTTGTAATTCTTCTTCTCCTACATCTCTTCTCTCTAGTTTAGCATTTAATTCTTGTAATTCTCTACTTTTATGTTGATGCACTTTTATTCTTCCATTTTCCTTTAATGCAATTTATATTTTCATGTTCCTTTATTGTTCATTTGATTGTTGTTATAAATTCCTTGTAATAATTGTTGTTAGATTTCATTGTTGTTGTCAATTTACTATGCTTTTCTTTCATGCCTTCTAAGTGTTTGGCAAAATTATTGGTTGGATTTTAGAGTAGAGTTTTGTGCTCTTGGCTTGGAAAGGTGACTTAGGACTCCTTGATTTACTAATGTCCAAGTAATTGATGATTGGGAGCCATTGACTCTAGTTCTCACTAATTGAATTAGTGGAGAGTTAGGACTTATGGACTTGGATTGATATATCTCATTTAACTTTTCTTTACTACTAGTTAGAGGATGATTTAATGAGATTAATCCTTGCCAATTCTCATATTGTGGTTAGTGATTAGGATAGAGATCCTTGACCACCAAATCTTGCCAAAACCTTTTTAGCCATTAGTTTACTTTTTTGCCATTTATCTTTCATGTTTCTTATCAAAACCCCAAAAATAACTCATAACCAATAACAAGACATTTTATTGTAATTTCTAGGGAGAACGACCCGAGGTTCAATACTTCGGTTTATAAATTTTAGGGGTTTGTACTAGTGACAAACAACTTTTTGTATGAAAGGATTATTGATTGGTTTAGAAACTATACTTGCAACGAGAATTCATTTGTGAAATTCTATACCATTAAAAATCCAATCATCAAAATGGCGCCGTTGCTGGGGAATTGCAATGGTGTTAGGTTATTGGTTATTGTACATATGTGAATAGTGTGAATATATTGCTTTTTGCTTTATTTGCTAGTTGTAGAAATTTGTTTCTCTCATTTTCTATTATCTTTTGATTTTTGTTTTCTCTTTCCATTATGAATTCTCACTTTGGCTATGAGTGTGATTATAACTATATTCTAGGTGATGAGAACTTCAATGAGAATGTATATCAAGGATGGGACACTCAAAGGTGGTAGGAGCCATATGCATATGATCAATCTTCATGGCAACAACCTCCACCAATGCACTATGAAGAAGAGCCATTCTATGATGCATACCAATCCAATGGCTATGGTGAAGCTCCTTGTGACTTTCAAGAACTACCACCATATGCCTATGAGTCATATCCTCAATATGAACCATACTCACAAGCCCTCTACCACCAAGCACCTCCATCTGACCATAATCCGTATCCATCTTACCAACCACCTTTTGAACCATATGAGCCCTGCATGGAACCACCATTCCAATATCCATACTCCTAAGAACCACCTCAATATACACCACATACCCTTATCAAGAAGAACCACTTCCCTATCATGAACCCTTTCTCCATGACAATGAATCCCCCCATCCACCCCAATCCTCAAAGGATGAAACCCTTAGCCTTATACTTCAAGGGCAAGGAGAAATGCAAAGAGAGACAATAGAATTTGTGGCTACCTTGATCAAGGTAGTAACCGTTTTAGTCTCCCAATATTTGAGCACTCAAAGCACTCCCATGGTCACATGTGGAGAATCAATTGAAAAGCATAGCATGAAGGAGAGATAGAAACTCCGGTGGAGAATGAGGGATGTTATTTTGTATTAGAGCAATTGGAGGAGCCTATGATCATTGAAGAAGAGGAAGAAGTGGTTGAAGACTTAGGAGATGCGGAACCTCCTTAGGGACCTAGAGTTGAAGAGAACCTCTCCAAGAAGAGTGAATTTGATGTTAAGGAGGGACGTGCACAACCTCCAAAACAAATTTTAAACGAAGACTTGGAGGGAGTGAAGCAAGAATTGAGTTCCCTTGGTGATGAAGATCATGCATCTAACTTTTTTGGTGGTGAATCCTTTGAATTTGAAGAACCTTCTCCCAATGAATTTGAAAGTGATGTGGAGGTAGATTTCTCTCGACCTCCCATTTATGACTTGAGTGATGGAGAAGAGTTAGATGAAGTTGATGAACAAAGGATTGAGAATGAAGAAGTTTATGAAGAGGTGGAGATTGACAAAGAAGCAAACAAGGGAGTAGAGCTTGCAAGGACATTGGAGATACCTCTCCCCAAGCCACCACCATCCATTTATTCATTCAAGTGGGTAAATTCCTTATACTTAAGCTTTATTATTCCCCTTGAATATGGTTTGCTTGAGACGGATGGTTAACTTAGAAAAATTAGTGGCTTTAATAGTAAAAGGGAGATGGTTAGTGGCTGGAAGCATCATTCTAGGTTCATTATGGTCACATGTCCAAAGCTTGATAGCAAAGGTTGGTGTAGAACCAGAGTGCATGGGTCTAGAAGGATATTTGGTCACTTTGTTGAGAATTCACCTTTCTCACCACCCACATGGACTAATGATAATCAACTTGGAGATGAGTGTAAAAATAAAATATGGGATCTAGGAACACATGGGGATCAACTTTGGTAGCCCATGGTGTGTGTAGAACTCCATCAAAGCTTGGAGATATTAATTTTGAAGAATGGGGCACAATGGAGAACCAAGCATTGGTGGATGTTCCAAGATGAGTTCAAGCACAAGCCACCTTAAAAAGAGCTCCCCATAAGTCCAACTCAAGGACAATAAACAAAAGTGCTAGGTGAGAGACACCCCACCATGGTAAAATCTTTTCATTTTTCTCTTTTTTAAATATTGATAGAATTAGTTTAAATTCATGTTTTGATTAGTTTGTTGAGTTTAATTAGTATTTTAGCATGTTAAATAAGGTTTTATGGTGTTTTGGTAGCTGTTTGAATGTTTGGAACACTTGGATTGGTGTAAGAACATAGAAAATTTTTGAAAAACAGAGCACCATCCACGCGTACGCGTTGATAAACCCTGATTTCGTGGTTTATTTTGTGCTTATTTTGGGAGATTTATTCACCTTTTCCCACAATTATTCAATGAAATAGCATGGTTTTGTAATTCTCCCTTGAATTGTGCTTAAATGTAAAAACATGCTTTTTAGGCCATAAATTAGTGATTTTAATTCACTTTAATCCCATTCGATGCCTTGATGTGTTTGTTAAGTGATTTCAGGTCCATAAGGCAAGTATTGGATGGAAGAAATGAGGAGAAAAGCATGCAAAGAGGAGAATGCATGAAGAAACAAAGATTTGGAATGCACCAATGGACGCGTACGCGTACAAGGCACGCACGCGCAAAAGTGGTTTTCCACAAGGACGCGCACGCGTACATACTGCTTCCGCGCGGATGAGGATTTGCCAATCGACGCGCATGCGCACATGGCGCGCACGCGCCAATACTCTTACTTGGCCCACTTAAAGGCAAATCGCTGGGGGCGATTTCTGAGCTACCCAGGCCCGAATCCAACTTGTTTCTGAGTGTATTTCATGCAGAATTGAAGTCCAAGCAAAGGGAGAGCAATTAGTTTTAGCCAACATGAGTCTTTAGTTAGTTTTCTAGAGAGAGAAGCTCCCTCTTCTCTCTAGAATTAGGTTAGGTTAATTTCCATCTTAGATCTAGGTTTAATTACATGTTTTTATCTTGTTTCTTTTATGATTTCTTACTTCTACTACTTCATTCTCATGATTTGTAGTGTTAATTTCCCTTTTTGCTCTCTTTTATGTTCATGAACCCATGTTGGGTTTGATTTACTTTTAATGCAATTTAATGTTTGTTGTTCTTTTATTGTTGATTTGAATTGTGGATTTACTTTACTTGCAATTGGTAGTTGGTAGATTTTATATTCCTGCTCATTTACCATGCTTTCTATTTGTACCCACCAAGTGTTTGACAAAATGCTTGGAAAGATGTTAGAGTATATTTTGAGCATTCTTGGCTTGGAAAGAGTAATTAGGCAATCTTGAGTCATGAAAACCCAACTTATGTTGGTGATCTAGAGTTGTTAGCTAATATTGTTTCCATTGACGCTAATCTTTTGCTAATTTAATTAGTGAGTTGATTAGGACTTATGGAATATTGTTTTCATTGACGCTAATCTTTTGCTAATTTAATTAGTGAGTTGATTAGGACTTATGGAATATTGTTTCCATTGATGCTAATCTTTTGCTAGTTTAATTAGTAAGTTGGTTAGGACTTTTGGATTGGGATTAGCTAGTCTCGTTAGACTTTCTCCCTATTTATTGGAGTTGACGTAATAAGATAAATTCTTGTTTATATTTGTAACATGATTGATTAATCTTGTTTGACTTTCTCCCTATTTGTTGGAGTTGACTAAATAAGATGAATTAATCATGCATGACTAGGATAGAAAGCCTATGATCTCAATCCATCGCCATGAATGTCTTTCTTTATTACTTGCTTGATTTACTTTTCTTGTCATTTAAATTCTTGTCCATTTAATTTCTTGCCTCATATCAATCAAAACCCCCCTATACCCCTCATAGCCAATAATTAAACACTTCATTGCAATTCCTTGTGAGACGACCCAGAGTCTTAATACTTCGGTTAATTTTCATTGGGGTTTGTACATGTGACAACCAATATTTTTGATTGGGAGGATTGTTTGTGGTGTAGAACTATACTTGCAACGAGAATTCATTCAATTGAGGAAATTCTATACCACGACAATTTTCTTAAATCACGCGTACGGTGCATGTACGCATGCCTAAGCTTTTCGGCCATTCCATGCGCACGCGCACATGACGCGTTCGCGTGCTTGCAGAAGTTCCACCCCCAGCCAATGACTCGAGAGTTGCGCCTGCACTGTGTAAACTTTGTGCCTAAGGCACAAACATCAACCCAGGCATAAGCGCGATGGACGCGTGCGCGCTTCATCTCCGGTTTACCAAGCACGCATACGCGTGCCTTGCGCGTATGCGTCACGCCCATTCAACTACCATCTGCGCGCGCGGCATGCGCGCGTATGCGCGGATTTCCTTCCTTCACTACATTTCTTTTCTTCTCCTCTTTCCATTTCTTTTCTCCTCCTTTCTTCTTCCCTTCTTCTACCCCCCATCCAACACTCCCAAACTCCATTGATAACCATTTATTTTAGTTAACTAATTAGTTAGTTAGTTAGTTGATTAGTTAGTTTTAGTTAGTTTTCATTTCATTTTCTCTTTTTCATTGTAAGTGTTGGATTGTTATTCTTGTTTACCATTAATTGCTGTTGGATAATAAAAAGGTTGTTATCTCAACATCATTAAGTTTATAAACTTTGTTGGACTCTATTATTGAAGTTATATTCTACTACTTGGTTTTGAGTTTTTCATGCTTACCTTTTAAGAATACCAAGTGATGAGAATTGCCTTCAAGCATGTTTAATCTTCTTGAATTGCATGATTTGGCCACCATGTGATTTGAACCTTATTCTTTGATTAGGCAACCTCTTGGTGGATGATGTTGTGCATTTACCTCAATACATTGTGCTTCTTGATCATATGCATCCATATGTTTTCAGCTTGAATGCTTTCATGCTTCTTCAATGCTTGTTTTACCTTACAAGTTCACTTAAAGCATCGCAAGCACACTAGGATAAGTGAAGTACATGCTTCTTTTGTGACATTACTTTTATGCTAATATGTGTTCTAAACCGCGCAATTTAGAATTCACATACCTAATATTTCTTAATGTCACACTAATTCACTCACTCATTCCTAGTGATTTACCTCATTCCAACAATGTATGCTTCCTTGCTTTTATATCATCTCATCTTATGGTGTTATTTTCTGTTTTTCATGATGGATGCACCATGAGCAATAGCGGAAGTGGAAGAAAGAACACGCAGCACCGGTTGACCTACCAGCTGAAGGTAGCAATCCGGAGATTCGCCATACCCCCTTACTCATCTTTGAGTGCACCGAGGACGGTGCAAACTTTTAAGTGTGGGGAGGTCATCACCGACCGATCGGCGATGTTGGGTGACAAGTTTCTAATCCAACACTTTTTCATTTTCTTTTTTTAGGATTTTTACGTGCATTTTCTTAATTTTTCATATATATTCACAATAAGCTTAGTCAAAATAATGAAAATTATCAAGATTTCTATCTATAGGGCACTAATTGATTTGAGTGGAAAACTTTTTCATAGAACTTGCTTGAATTACATACATATATTGTGGAACATGGTTTTTGAGCTAAGAACACAAGCAAGTGAGATTTGAGCCTAATGGTGTGGTCACATCTTATAACCACTTATTTTTCTTCTTGTGTGCATTATTCTCTTTCTATGATTATGATCTTTGATTTGTTTGATTCTTTATGTCCATTATTTTGTGTATTCATGCACTTATATGAGGCCATTGTTTCATTTAGCTCACTTACCCAAATGGCCTTACCTTTTATCTTCCATTGTTAGCAAATTTGAGCCTACGATTAACCCACTTTGTTCTTAATTTAGCACATTACAAGCCTTAAAGCGAAAAACAATAAATGTCCTTAATTTGGATCTTTGATTAGCTTAGGCTAGTGTGTGTGAGTATCATTCAAGTGTGGGAAACTTGGGACATTGGTTGAGTTAAAAGGATGTTTTTGTTTTATATTTCTATATTTGAAAATCGGGTACATACTCATGCGTTAATTAAATGTAAGACCTTATGCATTGATAATCTTGAAAGAAAGAAAAAAAATAAGAAAAACGAAAGAAAAAAAAAAGAAAAAATGTAGATATCAAAAAAAAGAAAGAAAATAGAAAAGAAAGAAAAAGAAGAAAAAGAAAGCAATAAAAGGGGACAAAATGCCCCAAAGTGTAGCTCAATAAAATCAATGCATAAGTGTTGTGAAACGAAAAGGGATACATGAGTATGTGAAAGAGTGAAAATGGGTAATTAGGTTAGAACTTAATTGTATAGGATGTCATAGGTTAGGTGGGAAGAGTAAGCTTATCAAAGATTCAAATTTCAAGTTCACTTGACCAAATATGCATCCTACCCTGACCCTAACCCCATTACAACCAAAGAAAAGACCTCATGATACTTGTATGCATGCATGAAATATATGTCGATTGTTAGAAGAACAAAAAATCTTAGAAAGCATGATTAGGAGAGAATTGAGAGAATCAACCCTAAACACTTGAGCGAATAGAGTGCAAATACATCCGGTGAGGGTTTGATGCTCAATTACATGTTTTCACCTATGATCATCTTCTTGGGAATTGATTTATTTTGACCAAGCAATTGCATTCATTTAGATAGTTGCATATAGGTAGATTGCATTTAGTTAGTCTCCATTGAATAAATGCCATACCCTTACTTCATTCTTGGTTTAAGCATGAGGACATGCTTGCTTTAAGTGTGGGGAGGTTGATAAACCCCATTTGTAGGGTTTATCTTGTGTTGAATTTAAGGGATTTTATGACCTTTTACCCACATTTATTCAATAAAATAGTATGGTTTCATGATTCTACCTTAATTTGTGCTTAAATGTGAAAACATGCTTTCTAGACCTTAAATTAGTTAATTTTAATTCACCTTTGATTCCACTAGATGCCTTGATTTGTTTGTTAAGTGATTTCAGGTTGAAAAGGGCTAAGGAAGGATCAAAGGAGTGAAAGGAAAGCATACAAAGGGGAGAAGATCATGAAAACCCAAAGAATTGAACTCACCCATGGATGCGCGTGCGTACCTGGTGCTTACGCGCACCTTACGAATTACCCCATGGACACGTACGCGTGCTGTGCGCGTACGCGTCGATGTTGGAATATGATTTATTAATGAAAACGTGGCCAGCAAATTCAGAAGGGTTGTGGGGCCCAATCCCAACCAACTTTGGCGCCAAAAATGCTATTTAAAGCCAAGGATTGAAGAGTAAAGGGGAATTCCATCATTCACGCACCAATTGGATTTCTGTAGCTCCAGAAAATCCAATTCGAGTGCAGGGAGGTTAGAATCCAACAGCATTTATAGTCCTTTTTCAGCATCTGAATCAGATTTTTGATCAGGTCCCTCAATTTCAGCCAGAAAATACTTGAAATCATAGAAAAACACACAAACTCATAGTAAAGTCCAAAAATGTGAATTTTGCGTAAAAACTAATAAAAATATACTAAAAAGTAACTAAAACATACTAACAACTACCTAAAAACAATGCCAAAAAGTGTATAAATTATTCGCTCATCAATGATATTATACTATTATCTCTCTTCTCTCATAAATCGAGTCCGGTTCGTCAAATTGAGACTATTTACAGAAAACAGAATCAAAAATCCTAACTGATACGGTTCAAAAACTAGGTTTTTCGCGATTGCATTGTTGAGCTTGTCCCAAAAGAGGTTCTAGATTAAAGATGACATAATAACAATGAGGATTGAGATGCTTGATGATATATCAGAGGTTCTCCCCTTATTGATCTTTCGAAGAAATCCGTACTTTCAAAAAAAGATCTCACGTACTCGAAAACCGGGGTTGTTACACTTGAGGTGGGAAGTAGTGCTCTCGAGGCATGGGAGGTAGTGGAGGAACTTGTTGTGCTTTTTCCTTAACTTGTTGTCTTGGAACCCTTGCATATTCTCGTGCATGCTCCATAGTCTTCCTTGAGATCGGCCACTCGATGGGAATAGGAAAATCATTGTCCACGCAGACCTCTGCGGCCTCACAAAGCCAGTAAATAAGGTGTGGAAGGCTAGCTTCTCATGCGTATAGGAGTTAGAGGTTATGCTATAGAGTTGTTGTGGAATAATGTCCTCTACTGCTACCTCATAACCGATCATGATATAGTTGATCATGAGGGCCCTATCCACCATGCACTCGAAGAGGTTTCTAGTTCAGATAATAGAGCATTGGATGAACTCCAACCATCCTCTAGCAACTAGCTTAAGGTCATGCTGGCTCAATTCGTTTGGCTGCCTATCCGAACTCAACATCCACTAAGCTCCCAAGAGGCAAATGTCAGCAAGCACTTGGTCATACCTTCGGTCTTGACTCATCGTCTCACTATAAGTCTCCAAACCATAATTTGGAGGTGGTAGTCGAAACGCTGCCCTAACTATTCTTGGATTGAAGTCCAAGACCATCCCCTTCAAATATGTTTGATAGTTCTTCTCATTGACCCCATGGGTAAGGTCCTTGTAGGTGATCCACACATTACCGTAGAATTCTTAGACTTTCAACTGGCCCAATTGGTATGGAAATTTTTCAGAAATTGTCAACCTCTTCTCTCTATTTGCTGTGGAACCTCTGGATATTCATCCGGCTTGAGGTTGAATTTGAATTTAGGGATCACCTTCTTCTTGCTTGTGATCTCAAAAAAGTGCTCCTCATGCAACTTAGAGGAGAATCTATTTGAGTTAAAGTCACCGGATTGAGATGCTTTGCCCTTCCTCTTCCTTGAAGATGATTCTCCTCCTTTTGGTGCCATTGATCACAAATACAAAAAACAAGCAGTGCGACAACACTAAACTTAAAGGTTTGCTCATTCCCGAGAAACAAAAAGAGAGAAAATAGGGTGAGAGAGGCTTGGATTGGGCTTATAAGGGGAGAGAGGAGGTGTCATGTGGAGAAGAAGAAGAAGAAGATGGATGTTTAGGATCATGAAAGTGGAGTGGTGGTGGGAATAGAAGAAGAAGAAGAAAATAAATAAGAAAAGAGAGTAAGGAAGAGGGAAGTGAGCGTGGAGAAGAAGAAGAAGAATGAATGAATGAATGAATGTTGTTGTATTGTGGAATAGAATGTGGGGGTGGGGGTATTTATAGGGAAGAGGGTGAAAAGAAAAGGGAATGAAAGAGAGAGAAGGGGGCGAATGTTGGGGGTTTTTGGAAGGGAATTGGTGGGTTGTATTGGGAAAGGGAGGAAATATTGGGGAGTAATGGAATAAGTGAGAAAGTTATGGGGAGGAGGAGAGATTTAATGCGAGAGGGGGGTATGGGGAAACGAAGAAAGGGAGAATCAAGGGGAGTTAGTGAGGATTTGAATTCACAAAGGGTGGGGGAGTTGGTGCAGCATGCTCGGCATTAAATGTTGGGTTGTGAGAATTTAGCACCACTCCACCCGAATGGAATTCGCTTGTCCACGTGCATTTGGTGCTAAACACTAGAGCCCCCCTTTTTTTTACAGCCCCTGGCACTACACGCCCAAAAATGGCGCTAAACGCTATGGGTCCAGAAACAAAATTCACCAATTGAGCCCCCTTGGTGCTGCACGCCCCAAGTTGGCACTAGACGCCGGGGTGACAGTGAGCTCTCCCCGTCTTGTGTCCACCCTGGCGCTAAATGCCCAAAACTAATTTAGCGTCGAACTACCAGGATCCACTTTCCTCTTCACTGAGCTACCAGCTCCATTCTGAATGCACTTGTTCCTGTTGTAATGACTATGCATGACTAGAATATAGAAAAAAAAACAAGGAAAACTATGAGACATGAAAATAAAACAAATAAAATGTCAAAAAAAACATAACTAAAGGGTACTAAAGGTGTTGGGTTGCCTCCTAACAAATGCTTTTTTAACGTCACTAGCTTGACGGTTCACTCCTGCCGTTAAGGAGAAGGTTGATCATATTGCTTTAATTCTTCCCTCTCACTGTGAACTTTCTCCCTGTATCTTCATGGAGTAATTCAACATGTTCAAGAAAGAGGATCATGTTCACTGTATAAGGCAACGTCGGATGGTGAGTTAACACAGCTTTCAATCTAGCGAAGAAATCTTCAGTGGGGATCTTCTTGTTCCTCCAACCCTTAGGCATTTTCTTCTTGGAAGCCACCTTCAAAATTGATGCAACATGCCCAACACTAAACTTATATTGAATGTTAGGGGAAAGTGTATTGCCTTCCTTCATAGAAGGCATGGACTGCATCTTCTGTCTTGGATCATCAGATGATTCTTGGAGAATTTGATTAGTAAACTCAGTTTTAATGTAATTCCCCTTTTCATTGGAGTTTTGTGTGACTTTAAAGATATGGAAAATCAACTGCTCACCGTAGATGGTTGGGAGGTGATTTTGTTGTGGTTGGAAGGGGGTAAAGTCATTTTAAATAAATCCTCAGATATGGAAGCCATTTGGTCACGGAGTATTCTTTGGTTTTCCTCTTATTTTTCTACCAAAGACCGGAGTTCCTTTTGTTCTTGGAGAAAGAGATGAAGAGAATCTTCAAAAGGGGTTTTACTTGTTGTTGAAGAAGAAGAAGAAGAAGAAGAAGAAGAAGAAGAAGAAAAGAAGAAGAAGAAGAAGAAGAAGAAGAAGAGAAGAAGAAGAAGAGGAAGCTTATTGTTTTTGGTGAGGTGGTCAGTATCTTTGGCTATGAGATTGATTTTGGTGTTGGAATGATAGATTGCGGTGGGCTTGGTTGTTTTGATAAGAATGGTTGTTGAAATGTGGTTGATGAGAATAATGGTAGCCTTGTTGGTGTTGAGAGGGGAGATTGGATGGCACTTAGTTCCACCTTTGGTTGAAGTTATCCTGCCACCCTTTATTGTAGTTATTCCCATGAAAATAAGAACCTTGGTTTTGAGGGTGGTAAGTGGAACGGTTGTTGTCAGGATTGGCCACCAGAAGACTGTAGTCTCCTTAAATTTAAGGGCATTAGTCGGTGTAGTGTGAGGTACAAGAGCACACACCACACACTTTAGGAAGTCCCTTAATTTACAAGATTTGAAGTGGGGCTTGGATAGATTGCATGGATGGAGAAGATTGTTGGCTTTGATGGATTTGCTTGAGAAGATTGGTCATCTCCCCAAGTGTCTTAGTCAACGCCGAATAAGACTGAGATACTTCTGCCACACTCTTTGGATGATTGTTCCTCACTTTGGTATATTGGGTGGCTTCCATAATATCATTAATCAACCTCTGTGCCTCATCCGCCGTCTTGTATTTCACAAGAGATCCACCACTAGAAGCATAAAAAAGTCTCTGGTCTTGTGGACAAAGAGCTCCATAAAAATAGCTGATGAGTAAAGCGTCATCCATTCTATGATGGGGACAAGAGTCTAGTAGTCTCTTGAATCGAGTCCAATACTCGTGAAGTGATTCTTGATCACTTTGCATAATACCAGAGATTTCCTTTCAGATGTAGTCTGTCCTTTCTGAAGGAAAGAATTTATCCAAGAATTCCTTCCTCATTGATTCCCAATCGGTCACCACTACATCAGATTGAGCATAGAACCATTTTTTTACTTGTCCCTCAAGAGAGAAGGGAAAGGCAAAGACCATGACAGCCACTTCATTTGACCCGTGCCTCCTAGAAGTAGAGCATGCCACTTGAAAATCCCTCAGATGTCTTATGGGATCCTGGGCTAGCAACCCATGGTGCTTAGGCAATAGATTAATCAGACTAATCTTTAGCTCAAAATTTGCATCTATGTTAGAGTTTCGTGCCTGAAGCAGTTGGAGGACAATGTCTAGTACTCCTTGCTCATGCAAGAAAATCCTTCGAGGTTCACCCATATCATTATCACCTACAATGCTCAGGGGTATGTCAGGGGTTCCAATAGAAGAATAAGATGTCCCTTCGTTGAATGAAGAGTCCAGATCATTATCAGATTGGACTAGTGTACTGGAATGTTCCTCAAAGGGGGCCGATGTAGTAGCTGTATAATCCAACCGATACTTAACTTGCCGAATATGAAGTAAGGTTCTTTTAAATTCAGAATCAAATACGGCTATGCTAGGATCCGATTGTGACCGAGTCATTCAACTTCGAAACCATAAGTTCATGAATTATAAAAACACAAAGCAAAAGCAAACATATTATGTACACTATCTACATATTCACAATAACCAACAATAGAGCATAGATTGCAACGATCCCCGACAACGGCACCAAAAACTTGACGCAACTCTAGTGACCGATTTAGAGTTTCCAATAAATCAAAACTCAAGCTCGTCGCAAGTATAATTCCAAACCAGTAACTAGCGCTATCAAAGTTTAGTTTGGTTATCACAAGTCTAACCCAATTTAAATTAAAATAGCCGAGAGTATTACTCTTGGGTCGTCCTCCCAAGGATAGGCAATTGTGTGAATTAGAGTTGGTTGGGATAATAGAGATTGATAAGCATAAACAAGAAATTAAACTAACGAAGCTAAATACGCGAGAAACCTAAACTGCAAGAAACCAAAGCAAGGATAATGGAATTATCAACTGAGCAATTATAGAGTTAACAAGGCACGACATGAATTAGAATTTATTCTAAAATCTAACTAAACTAACCAGAAATAGCTAAAATAAAAAGTGATTAAATAAGGTTTTTGGATTTTAGTATAAGTGTAAAAGGCTCTTGGCTAAAGTGTGGGGAAAAAGGTCTTTGTCTAACAATCATGTAATGACAATTGTGAGAAATCAATCCCATTAAGTCTACCTCTGTGCTTCAGGTAAGTCAAATAGACATAGTTAACATCAATCCATAAGTCCTAATCTAACTACTAATTGACTTAGTAGAAGATTAGTGTCAATGGGTATCAATTTAACTAACAGAGACCCCACATTATCGATCCAATTGGACACAATGACTCAAGATCATCCAATTCCTTTAACCTAGGCTAAGAGTGTGAAAAACTACTCCATAATCAAATGAAACATTTCATCAAACACTTGGTGTGTACTAAATAAAGACATAGATAAATTGCAAAATAAATGAAAATTAAAACTACCAACTACATATAATCACTATCAAAGGCTATAATAGATATGGAAGGAACAAAAAACTTAAATCCAATTAAAGTAAACTCGATATTCACAATAGTATCAAACTATGGTCATAAGTAACAAAAATTGAGTAACTAACAAGTAAACTAGATAATTGAGAGTGCAATTACTACAAAATTAAAAAGAGAACTAAAATTAAACAAGATCCAAATCACAATTCAGTAGCAAAGCATTGATATTTCTAAGAAAACCTAGAGAAAAGGAAAAATTTCTCTCTCCCAAAAAAAGACTTAGAAATAGATTTCCTAAGTGTGTGTGTGTGTGTGTGTGTGTGTGTGTCATATCTCTCAGTAGATGTCGACAAAGAAAACCAGTAATGGGCTATAATTTTGATACCTTCGAGATTTGTCTGAGTTGTATTCTTCTCTTTTCATTGATTCTTTTTGTTTGTCTCGAGCCTGATATTGATTGTGTTATCTTGGGGCAATCTCTCTTAATCGAACTTTTTTTTCCATGTTGATGTATTTTTCAGCTCGCTCATGCACCTATTACAAAGAGATTGGGTGTCTCTTTGATATAAACTGGGAAAAAGACCTTCTTTGTGGCTATAACAAGTCCCATGATAACTGCTTCAGTAGGTAGGTTCTGAATTTCTAAGCATGCCTTGTTGAAAATTTTCATATAGGCTTGCATAGATTCTCCGACTTTTTGTTTTACTCCCAAGAGGCTTGGCACATGTTTGACGGTATTATTTTAGGTGGAAAATTGGGTGTGAAAACCTCTTGCAAGGTTGTCGAAGCAGGCTACCGATCTAGGTGGCAGACTATCAAACCACTTCATTACAGTCTTGGTCAGTGTTGTCGGAAAATCTTTGCAACATGTTGCATCTGACGCGTCAGCCAACTACATTTGACTTTTGAAATTGCTTAAATGATGTCTCGAGTTAGTCGCTCCGTCGTAGAGCTCCACGTCCGAACTTTTAAAGTTTCTAGAAACTATAACCTGCATGATTTTCTCTATAAATGGACCTTCACCCCTTAAAGGTGTTTCTTCCCGATCAACACAGGGTCTCCTACCTCTAAAGTCGGATTCTAGTTTCAAGAGTTTTTCTTCTCATTTCCCTCTTTGTCGTACCTCCCTTATTAGCCGACCTTGACGTCTTTGGAGAAGCCCTATAATTTTTGTAGGATCTCTTGGCCCAGATCCTTCAGATCGATGAATTTCTGAGCTTATCCTGTGTCCTTTCAGGTTTGACTGATGTGCGTCTCTGGCAACACCTTTTTCTTTATCAACTCGAGGAGGTATAACTAATGCTCATTCACCATTATACTGCTCTTTTTCTCAGGCTTCAGAAATAAAAGTTGTGTGCCCCTCTTCTATAATGTCGTTCGCCATCGTATGGTATTGATTACCAAGTTTCTAGCAATGGCACTGATGCACCACGATTTTGTGGTACATCTTGTGCTTAATTGAGTGAATTTTATCCACTAATCTCACACTTATTCATAGAAATCGCATGTTTTACATTTTCCTTCCTGATTTTGTGGTATGATTGGAAACATGTTTCTTTGGTCTTAATTTAGCTAATTTTAAATCCCCTCTTATTACCATTCAATGCCTTGATATGTGTGTTAAGTGTTTTCATAGATTACAGGGCAGGAATGGCTTAGAGGATGGAAAGGAAGCATGCAAAAGTGGAAGGAATACAAGAAGTTGAATGAACTGTAAAGCTGTCAACACTGACCTCTTCGCACTCAAACAGTAATAACTTGAGCTAGAGAGATCTAAATGAGGTGGTTTTAGTTGCATTGGAAAGCTAACATCTGGGGCTTTGAAATGATATATAATTTGCCATAGTGGCCATGCAACTAGGCGGCGCGCACGTGCACTTGACGCGCATACGCACATTCGCGAAAAGCCCATCGACGCGCATGCGCACCTGGCGTGTACGCGCGACATGCGCGACGTACTGCGACTGCAGAAATTGCTGGGGGCAATTTCTGGGCTATTTTTGACCCAATTTTTGGCCCAGAAAACACAGATTAGAGGCTGAAGAGTGGGGGAATTATGCATTCAATCATTCATACACTTTTCATTCAAATAATTTTTGGTTTTAGATGTAGGTTCGAGAGAGAAAGGCTCTCTCCTCTCTCTAAGTTTTAGGATTCTTAGGTTTAGCTATTTTCAATTTAGTATTTCTCTTCTATTCTTATTGATTACTCATTGTTATTACTTTGGTTTGTGAACTTTTGATGTTAGATTCAATTTCCCTATTAATGCAATTGATTGTTTGGATTTTATTATCTATTGTTGCTTTTCTATGCTTTTGTGTTGTGCCTTCCAGGTGTTTGATAAAAATGCTTGGGAGGGTTCTAGAGTAGATTTTTCTCCTTTTGGCTTTGGTTGAGTAATTGGTGACACTTGAGTTATCAAACTCCTATGTTGATTGATAATTGAAAGTTGTTGAATGATTTGAATTCCAATAACTATAGTCTTTCCTTGGGAATTGACTAGGACTTGAGGAATCGTATTGATTTATCCACTTGACATACCTTCATAGTTAGAGGTTGACCAAGTGGGAGCATTGAACAATTCTCATCACAATTGATAAGAATAACTAGGATAGGACATCCAGTTCTCATACCTTGCCAAGAGCTTTTCCAGTTGTTAGTTTACTTCTTGTGCCATTTACTTTCCCTGTTCCTTATTTCAAAAACCCCAAAAACACACTTTTCCATAATCAATTATAAGCACACTTCCCTGCAATTCCTTGAGAGATGACCCAAGGTTTAAATACTTTGATTATCAATTTTATTAGGAGTTTGTTACTTGTGACAAACAAGTTTTTGTACGAAAGGATTCTTTGTTGGTTTAGAAGCTATACTTGCAACGAGATCTTATTTGTGAAATTCTAGACCATGCAAAAGTCCGTTCGTCAAAATGGCACCGTTGCTGGGGAATTGCAAACGTGTGCCTTATTATTTTTTATTGTAAATATTTGCTTTTGCTTGTTTATTTGTTTTTGTTTTAAATTTTTATTAACTACTATGAATTCTCACCCCTTTGGCTTTAAGTTTGGTTCCAATGTTGTTGTAAGGAATGGAAGCTATAATGAGAACAGACATCAAGGTTGGAAGAATCAAAGATGGGAGGAGCCACAAGGATTTGATCAACCCTCTTGGAAACAACCCCCTCCAATGCGCTACCAACAACCATTCTATGATGCATACCAAGACAATAGTTATGGTGGACCTCTTCGTGACAACCAACCTCCACCAAATTACTATAGTCAAGAGACATTCCGAGGTGCATACCAAGATGATAGATATGGTGGACCCCCTTGTAGTTACCAACAAGCCCCACTATATGCCTATGACCCCCTCTACAACATAAGTTTGAACCACTAAACTGACAAGCCCCCTACTACCAAACACCCTCATATGACCTTAACCCTTATCCACCTTATGAACCATACTTAGAACCACCCCCATTCCAGCACAATTACTCTCATGAGCCGCCACCTCAATATTCACCATCTCCATGCCCTTACCAAGAAGAACCACCTTCCTACCATGCACCCTTTCTCCAAAATAATGAACTCTCATATCCACCCCAACCTCCACTGGATGACAACACCTTTGGTGCTATTCACCAAGGGAAAACAGAGCTTTATACCACACTTGCCTCTATCTCTAGTCTCACCTCTACTCTTCAAGCTCTTACATCCCACGTGGACCAATCCTCTACCTCGAATACTCAACTATCAAGCTCTAGTGCACTTCCTTTTCAACCACATAATGATCTATCCATCCCATCACCACCCTCCATGGAAGAGTACCCACATCCATCAATCCAAGAGCAACCTGATCCCAATGATACTACTAACATAGAACAAGAGAGAAGGGTTCGTCTTAGGGACGCAATGGATCGGTTACACGCGGCCTTACTTCTAGAGGAGCAAAAGGAGGCCCAAAATGTGGAGGTAGGAGAGACCCTTGAAGATGAAGGGGTAGCTGAAAAGAGTTATCATAGAAAGGAAATCATCAAGGAGGAGTACGCTTTTATGCTAAAACAATTGGACGAAGCTTCAATGGTTAAAGAAGAAGTGGTTGAGAACTTAGGAGATGCGAAACCTCCATGGGAAGGTAAAGTCACAGAGCCTCCTTCCAAGACATTTGAAATTGATGCTGAGGAGGGTCTTCCAAGGCTTATCACGGTTGAAGACTTTGAAGAGGCTAATCAAGAGATGGAGATTAAAGAAGAAGAAGCTATACTTGCAACGAGAACTTATTTGTGAAATTCTAGACTGCGCGAGAACCCGTTCGTCAGGCACCAATATTTCAAGCATTACCTAAAATCAGGGTGATTTATGCCTGAACGTGAAGTCCAGATGCCTTTAAATGAAAGATCCGACGTCTTCTCGTTCAGGGATGAAGTCGTCCGCGTTCCTCGTGAGGAGGTGGGGATGGTACCTGCAAGAGACTCTGACAATTAAGTTAGCAAAGGTTTTAGGTAGATTTTTAATTGATTTGAATGAGAATAATACCTGAGAGCTTCAGGGTATTTATAAGTATAGATGTAAGAGTCAATAACCATCTTTTGAGTAGTCTCGTCTTTGATGGTGGGCTAGTTACTCCCTTTTGGTAGGGAGGATGTTGAGATCTCCTTTCTAGATAAATAAAAAAGATTGTAGGATTTAGCTACTAATTCAGATAACCAAGGATAGGCTAGGGTCGCCGTGTCCGACTTCTATGAGGTCAAGTAGGTGTCGATCAGGGTAATATCTGTCAATTGGGCCTTATTCGTTTTGGGCCTAGCTAAGTGATGGGACAGTGTATGAACAAATATACATGCTCAAATTTGAAATTCAAATTCTTAATCGTATTTGATCATAAAAACGAATAAATGAATATTATTGTATTAAAAAATAAAATAATTTGATGTATATTTGGTAGATAAAAAGTAAAATGGGGACAAAGCTTTTTTAGAATAAGAAAAATTAAAAATGACTTAAGAAATAATGTCTACATTTTTTAGATTTGAAACTTTAAAGTGTGCTTAAATTTTAATGATTTTTTTTGCATTAAGTTAAATTAAGCACCATAAACCCTAAAAAGAACATAATTATCCAGCACTTTATTCACATCTTTCGAATCCTCATTTCTGCAGCACCTAAACGCACGTTCTTTAAACACACCACCGAAACTTGTTTTTCTTTTTCATTTTGGTTTTACTTGTTGGTTTATTAAGTGAGTATTTATTTTATCATGAAGCAAAAATGTAAGAGTTCAGGAGAAGCATTCCTAGCAAAACTATGACAAGTACAGGATATCAACAACAATGAAAAATTTGCAGAGGGTTTGAATGAAATAAAAATCTACCGAGATGATAATGGACCTTTAGATATAAATATGACGAATGACTATGATAGGGTTATAACGGAATCAGCTGCCCCTGCAAAAAAGATCACAATGACCCTTTAGTTGTGAATGTTAAAGATATAGATAATCTAAATTTTTTATATTATTTTGTGAGCTTATTTATTTAGTTTATTTTTTCTTCAATTTTGCATTTGGTTGTAGACTCTTCTGCCAAAAAAATCACCACCCACAATGGAATCATGCACACTAAGCGAGGTGCATTGCGTCCTGTATCTGACAGAAAATTTCACAACGGGTGAGAACCAAAAGGTTCCTAGTAGGATAATAGTTCCAAATAAAGAGTAAAGAAATATGAACCCTCTAGGTATTCCTAATCTCCAACTTAACTGAGTTCAAGCATAGGATTTTCACTAATACACATAGGGTTAAGTTTGCTAAATTCTCAGCTCTATAACTATCATTAAATTTCGAATCTATTCGAAATCCTCTATAAAGATTCTCAAATTGAATATTATTCTATTTATATGACTAATTTCTATGATTAATCCTTTTATATTATAAGTATTAATATAGAAGTATTAATAGAAAGAACTATTACAAAATTAATCTTCTATTAATAGATAAATCCTTATTAATAGGGAGATCTCATATATATATTTCATATATTTTCCATCTTTCGACTTTCTTTCAAATTACGCCTAACAGAGTATCAAACCTAGCTCTACACAAACAAGATTGATATATTTCGTATCAAATGTGACATCATCATATCTTCTTAGTCACATTCATTCTCAATATCACAATTCCTCAGTTCAATATTTAGTGCAGCAGTAACAATCACAATTAATAATCAATACAAGACCAATATAATTAAAGAGCAAAAACAACAATTATTACAATTAATAGTTAAGCAAAAGTATTCAGATAGGTAAGCCAAACCAATATTCACACTCAAACAATAGAAATTAGATGCACATGATGTATGCATATTCTCAAATAGGCCATGAGCTCATGTGTCATTTGGTTGCCCATGCTCGACAACATCCTTGAGATAGGCGTTATGTATCGTCATCCCTATCTTAGAAAACACTCCTTCCATGAGCACTACGTATCGCCGTCTTCATGGAGAGTCATCCTTCAGGTCTCAAGTGAGCATTATGTATCGCCATCTTCACTAAGCCGTACTCATAGTCTCAAGCGGGCGTTACGTATTGCCGTCCCCACTAAGCTTTATGCACCACATCTCAAGTGAGCGTTACGTATTGCCTTCCTCACGAGATTGGGCTAAATATTACATCAGAATTCATAATCATATTTAGTTTTAATCACAATTTTGACCAATTCCATAAGTTTTCATATACAACAACCCCATCAGTTTACCAATTAATCAATCTCATTAACTCGTGAACGGGATTAACCACCATACTTACCGTGGGCGGGACGAACTACCATCTTCACAACACTCTCGTCTAGTATAACTAAAGGTTTATCTGGGAATAATTCAATTTAGTCTATTATATTCCTGCTCAGTGTATTTAAAGCTTAACAACTCCATACGGAGGTTAAAAAGGGTTATAAACAGGCTAGAAAGGCTAAACAATTAAAAATCAATATTTCATAAAATTTTGCATAGTGGTGCTTACGCACGCCTCATGCGTCGCCCAAAACCTAGCTCAATTCGCGCAATAATTCGTATTCGTGCGTATGCGGCCCTCATGCATACGTGCAAATTCAGGGTCATGCGTACGCATCATGTATGTGTACGCGCGAGACCTGCGTCTACCAAAAATACTGCAAACTCTGCAAAATTCAGTTTTTAATGTCCGTTTTCAAACATGTATAACTTTTGCTACAAAATTTATTTTTCCTCCATTTTTAGATGGTTTTAAAGATCTCATCACTACCTTTAGTTCAAGATACATTTCACTCAATTTTAAGTTTCGAGCACCAAATTATGGCCTATTGAAGTTTGTCAAAACTCCAATTTTACCCAAATTCTGCATAATGCCATTTTTACAAGTTTTCAAATCTACCACTTTCAAAACCAACATAAATCAATTCCTAGGTAACCTCTACACTTGATCATCATCATATCCTAGTGTTCATGGTCCAATCAACCAATTCCAACTCAATTTGATAGCTTGTTACTGTTATTCATTCACAATCACCACTACAATGCGATTTTACCTTTTCAACACCTCCATTGAGGCTCATAACTTATCAAAAAGGGTATACTTCATCCAATCAGGGTCTCCGACCTAAATTTTATTCAATAACCATTAATAATAAAACAAACTACAATTTGCATCCAATATCAATCATATATACATATTGCTCATCAAGTCCCGATCTCTTCAAATCATGAAATAACACACCATCATTCAACCACCAATCCACATTAATTATTTACACTAATTCATTAATATCAACCACATTAATTATTCCAATTAATCACTAACTTATGGTCATCTAACCTAGGTTTTCATATAACGTTACATAGAGTTTAACCGAAACCAAGAACAGTACCTTAATTGACAGTGATTTTTCAAATCCTTTAAGTCTCTTCTTCGATCCCATCCAAGCTTTAATCAATGCAACCAAAGCCTCAGCTGATCCTCCTCCAATCTAGTGGCCAAACCGCACCAAATCAAACTAAGTATTCTAATCTACTCCATTTCAATTTAATAATACCAATTATCAAGTATTTACACTAGGATTTTCACTAAAAATTAGGGATAATAAAGGGGTTGAAGCTTCTTACCTTCCACCATAAATTCATGGATCCAAACCCCGCTAGAAATTATGCTTGAGCTTCTCCTAAAGCATCAAAGTCACAAATTTTCAATACCTCAAATCCCAAACTCAAAAATCACATGAAATGAAAAAAGAGGCTAAGTTTCTAGGGATTACTCACCACAAAAGTCATATAAAATCAAAGATGATGAAGAGATTATCGCATGGCTACAAATGGGTTTTCGATCGGAGCTCCGATTTGAGAGAAAAATGGAATTGAATGGAGGTGGTGAATAGTGACTAGGGCTTCTCTTTTCTCTTTTCATCGTGGCTCTCCTCTCTCAAAGTGAAGTGATTATGATTTTTGGTGAAATAGGGGGTGAGTTACGCTTGTGGCTTTTAAGAGATGGGTGATTTTGTAATTTTTCCCTCTTGGCCCCCACTTAGGGCCAAAATCTTTAAGCTAAGTGTTCTGGTTTTTATTTTAAATATTTTACTGGTCTATCTTATATTTTTACTTTTTTTATATGCAGTACCGGACAGACTTAAGCTTGTACAATTAATTATACTATCAGTATGCATTTTATCTCAATTAATTATATTTTTGCGCTTAAACTTATTTTCTATGTTAAATTTTCACCGATAATTTTTCTCAAATTTTAAATTTTAAATTTTTGGCCCTTTCATTTCACTTTTAATTTATTCAGTAATTATTTATGATTTATCCGAGTTTTACAGCGCACCCACCTTAAAATAAATTTTGTCCTCAAAATTTATTTACCTGTAAATAGGTGGGGGTACTCCTTCCTTATATCGGATTCGAGCTCCCACGTGTGCTCTTCCACTCCAGCTCGACTCCAACCAACTTTCACCAATAGAACTTCCTTTCCAAGGAGTCTCTTGACACTAACATCATCAATTCTGACCTGAGCAACTTGAAAGTCAGATTCTCTCTCAACTGAACCAATTGTAGCTCTAGCACATGGGCCACATCAGAGGTGTACTCGAAATGTGAAATGTATCGTGCAGGTTTGAAAGGTGTAGCGGTAAAGCCATTTGGTAGGTCACTCACCCAATCTTCTTCAGGATTTTAAATGGACTAATGTAACAAAGGTTTAACTTCTTTGTCTTTGTCGCTCTACCCACTCCCGTAGTCGGAGTAACTTCCAAAGGCTTCCACTTCTGATCAGTCATAGCTTTTCTAACGACTCTGAGTAGTAAGAATTCTATCTCAAATCCTCTTGATCTGTTCCATGGTCTCTAGCACCAATTCATGCCCCAAAACACTTGATTCTCCAGCCTCATACCAACACATTGGAGATTGTCACTTTCTCCCATACAAAATCTCATACAGAGCCATTCTGATACTTACATGGTAACTGTTATTGCATGCAAACTCCATTAAAGGCATGAAATAATCCAAACTAGCCAGTTGATCCAAAACACACGCTCTCAACATATTCTCTAGAGTTTGAATCGTTCTCTCTGATTGGCCATTGATTTGAGGATGGTAGGTGACGAATGAATTTTTGCCGGTATAGAAATTATTAAGTAGTCAATTGTAGTATAGTCTAAACTGACGCAAAATCCATCATCAAACAAATCTACAATCTATAATCGAGAGTATTAGTCCCGAGTCGTTCTTCCCTAGGAATGCTACAAGGATGCATGTATTGGTCAAATGGTCTTTTTGTTGTTTGAAGAGTGTGGCATAAAAGTGTGAATAAAAGAAAACAACAATCAATCAATATTAAAAGCCTTGGCCAAGGTTGAACATTGGAAGTCCCATCACTATAGCTTCCTTCAATTGTGATAACAAAGGAGTGTTGCTTTACTTAGTTAACCCCTAATTATAGAGGAAAGTCAAGTAAAAGTAATTAACTCAAGTCACAAGTCCTAGTCTTACCCTAGGGAAGTCTAGCTTTAGTGCACTCTAAGTCAATTAGTGATGAGCGGATAATTTATACACTTTTTGGCATTGTTTTTAGTATGTTTCTAGTAGGATTTAGTTAGTTTTTAGTATATTTTTATTAGTTTTTAGTTAAAATTTACTTTTCTGGACTTTACTATGAGTTTGTGTGTTTTTCTGTGATTTCAGGTATTTTCTGGCTGAAATTGAGGGACCTGAGCAAAAATCTGATCCAGAGACTGAAAAGGACTGCAGATGCTGTTGGATTCTGACCTCCCTGCACTCGAAGTGGATTTTCTGGAGCTACAGAAGCCCAATTGGCGCGCTCTCAATGGCGTTGGAAAGTAGACATCCTGGGCTTTCCAGCAATATATGATAGTTCATACTTTGCCCAAGATTTGATGGCCCAAACCAGCGTTCAAAGTCACCCTCAGGAATTCCAGCGTTAAACGCTGGAACTGGCATAAAACTTGGAGTTAAACGCCCAAACTGGCACCAAAGCTGGCGTTTAACTCCAGAAATGGTCTCTACACGAAAAGTATCAAGGCTCAACCCAAGCACACACCAAGTGGGCCCAGAAGTGGATTTTTCTGTCATTTACTCATTTCTGTATACCCTAGGATACTAGCTTACTATTAATAGGATTTTTATGACATTGTATCAGGACCCCATGACACTTTACACGTTTCTTTGTGTACCTTCTACAGCATGAGTCTCTAAACCCCATGGTTGGGGGTGAGGAGCTCTGCTGTGTCTTGATGGATTAATGCAATTACTACTGTTTCTTATTCAATCATGCTTGCTTCTGTTCTAAGATATCACTTGTTCTTAAACCGGATGAATGTGATGATCCGTGACACTCATCATCATTCTCAGCTATGAACGTGTGCCTGACAACCACCTCCGTTCTACCTTAGATTGAGTAGATATCTCTTGGATTCCTTAACCAGAATCTTCGTGGTATAAGCTAGAACTGATGGCGGCATTCAAGAGAATCCGGAAGGTCTAAACCTTGTCTGTGGTATTCTGAGTAGGATTCAATGATTGAATGACTGTGACGTGCTTCAAACTCCTAGCAGGCGGGGCATTAGTGACAGACGCAAAAGAATCAATGGATTCTATTCCGGCCTGACCGAGAACCGACAGATGATTAGCCATGCTGTGACAGAGCATAGGAACGTTTTCACTGAGAGGATGGGAGGTAGCCACTGACAACGGTGAAACCCTACATACAGCTTGCCATGGAAGGAGCTTCGCGTGTTTGATGAAGAAAGACAGTAGGAAAGCAGAGATTCAGAAGATGGAGCATCTCCAAAACCTCAACCTATTCTCCATTACTGCAAAACAAGTAACCATTTCATGTTCTTTTGCTTTTTACAATCAATCCTGATAATTTCTGATATCCTGACTAAGATTTACAAGATAACCATAGCTTGCTTCAAGCCGACAATCTCCGTGGGATCGACCCTTGCTCACGCAAGGTATTACTTGGACGACCCAGTGCACTTGCTGGTTAGTTGTGCGGAGTTGCAAAGTGTGATTGCAATTTCGTGCACCAATTAGCAATCCTCAATTCTTAATCAACAATTGACATCCATTATTCAAGTGTCTCCAATGACTCAACCACTAGGCCAAGTGAGGGAATACTACTCCATATCTAAGGTTGGCATTTTCTCGAGCATTTGGGGGGCAAGAATGAAAGACACAGTAAAATTGAAAAGAGATTTAGAATCAAAGCAATTCAACACAAGGGATTAACAACAATCAACAATGAACAACAATGAAAATGAGATCTTCAATGAATCAATAGAATTCAAAACAACAAAGTTAAACCTAAGATCTACAAGAATTGAACAATTACAAACACTAATTGAGATTAGAGATGAGGATCTACAACATGAACAAAGTAAATTGAGAGTGGCAATAGATCTCACCAAAGAATGGTTGAGAATTGAGAAAATGAAGATGAATCCTAGAGAGAAGTTGGAGTTTCTCTCTCTACAAATGTAACTAACTAAAACTATCTATCTAATCATCTAGAATTAGTCTATGAGAGTGAATGTATGTCAATCCCCTTCAATCCTTGGCTCTTATATGCATTTTGGCGCCAAGGTTGGTTGCTGAAACCTTCCCAAAATCGCCAGGCACGTGCTGCAATAAAAGAATCACGTGCGGACTACGACGCGTGCGCGCACGGTACGCGTGCGCGTCCTTGTCCTATATCGCAATGTGCGCGCGAGCGCCTTGTGCGCGTACGCGTGCTTGGCCAAAATTAATTCTTTGGCTTTTTATGCTTCTCTCCACTTGTATGCTTCCTTCCTTGCTTCCTTTGATCCATGCCTAGCCTATTTCATCCTGAGATTACTAACAAACACATCAAGGCATCTTATGGAATCAAAGAGGAAATAGAATTCATCAAAATAAGGCTCAAAAAGCATGTTTTTACACTTAAGCACAAATAAGGGAGAGATAACAAAACCATGCTAATTTATAGGCTAAATGTGACAAAAGGTTATCAAAATACTCTAAATTCAATACAGGACAAACCCTCAAATTGGGGTTTGTCAACCTCCCCACACTTAAGCCTTAGCATGTCCTCATGCTAAAATAAGAGGGAACTAAAGGGTTATGACATTTATTTGAATGCAACTAAACTATGTGAATCCTATCTAAATGCAACTATCTAAACAAATGGAAATGCTTAGTTCAAACAAATCAATTCCCAAGAGAGCATGTGTAAGCACAAGAGCTAGGCAATAGGAATTAAGTCCAAACCACAATTGTATTGAATTATCAAAAAGAGTTCAAACTTGCAAGAATATAGATAATATTGGTGAATACATGTGATTGAACTTTTGAACCCTCACCGGATGTGTATCCGCTCTATTCACTCAAGTGTTTAAGGGTCAATCCGCTCAATTCTCTTCTAATCATGTTTTTCTAAATTTGATTTTCTTCTAACAATCAACACTTATTTAATGCATGCATACATTCATCATGAGGTCTTTCATTTAGGTTGTAATGGGGTTAGGGTCTAGGTAGGATCATTTATGGTTAAGTGGACTAGGATTTGAATCTTTGATTAGCATAGACTTTTCCACCTAACCTATATAATGACCTATACAATTAAGTACTAATCTAACTACCCATTCTTCACTTTTTTCACATACTCATGCATTTTCTTTTTACTTTACTACACTTATGCATTGATTCTTATTGAGCTTCACCTTGGGGCATTTTGTCCCCTTTACTGCTTTTCTTTTTCTTTCTTTTTTTTTTCTACATACATTTTTTCTTTTCTTTTCTCCTCTTCTTTTTTTTTCTTTTCACTTTTATTTCTCCCTTTTTTTTCTCATTTTTCTTTTTCTCTCAAATTATATACAAGAACATCAATGCATAAGGTCTATACATTTAATCAATATATGAGTATGTTCCCAATTCCTTAAACGTGAAAGTGTGCTACCCTTTTTATCCCATCCAATGTTCCCAAGCCTCACCAACTTTGAATAATAAAGCACTCTCACTAGCCTAGGCCAATCAAAGATTCAAACACGGACTTTTCATTGGTTTTTCCGCCTTGGGCTTGTAATGTGCTAAAATAAGAACAAGTTGGTTAAGCATAGGCTCAAAATTGGCTAACAAAGGAGAATAAAAGGTTGGCTATTTGGGTAAGTGAGCTAAATTCAATGATGGCCTCAATCATGTAAATGCATAAATACAAGAGATAAATGGACATATAGAATCAAGCAAATCAAGGATCATAATCATAGAAAGAGAGCAATTTCACACAAGAAATGGTAAATAAGTGGTTATAAAATGTAACCACATCAATAGGCTCAAGTCTCACAAGCTTGTGTTCTTAGTTCAATACATGCTTCACAAGGTATGAAATTCAAGCAAGTTTCAAAAATTCACTTTCAATCAATTGGGTTAATGCCCTATATTCAAACTCCTTGGAAAATTTCAATGTTTGACTAAGCATTGTTGTGATTGAAAAATCCAAAAATTTTCTTAGTTCACCCTTCCCTTTTTCACTTAAAACCAATATGTTATGCAAAAAGGGTGACTAAATATTTGCAATCCAAAGTACGATTTCTAATCACAACTACAAACTAAAAATAAAAATAAACGAAAATGTATAAAGAAAAATCCAACTAAGAGTATGAAATCTATCATCTAAAACATCTAAGGATATCCATAAGCATCAAAGTATCTAAAATCCAAAATAAATCCAAAATAAGCAGTAAAAGTATCAAGCAGTAAAAGTATCTAAAATAAACTCAAAATACATCAGATATACACAAAAGGTGTGCAAAGTGAGATAGCTAGAAAAGTGGCTAAAATGTTCACCGGTATCTAATGATGCCACTGGCTATCTCCCCACACTTAAGATCAAGCATCGTCCTCGATGCTAATCCTGAGGATCCGGGATAGGTATACCGGTAGGCTCTGGCTGTGGCGGTGGTACCGGCTGAGACTCCTGTGTCTGAGGTGGTGCCTCCATATGTGCTGGCTCAGCCACATGAATACCCTCAGTCTGTAAATCTGCGTGCTCCTCCTCATGGGTCTCCTCATCAGAACCGGAAGACTCTGGTAGAGGTGGCAGCTCAAGGCCCTGGGCCACGAACATCTGGTCAATCCGATCCAGGCGACGCATGATCTGGCGCTGGCTGTGCTCCATGTACCGGAAGAGACGCTGAACTAACAGGTAAAGCGGCTGAGGTGCGGCTGCGGTAGATGCTCCTGCAGGGGCTGAGGATGAAGAGGGTCCAGCTCCCTCAACTGCTGCTCTGGCTCGAGATCGACGGCGCGAGGCGGGCCTCTCGTGCACCCAGGATCCCCACGGAATAGTAATTGGCTCCTTCTGAGGGAGCGGTGGAGGTGGTGATACATCATCCTGGTGCCACGGAACTCCGGCCCGCTGAATCATCTGAGTGACCAAGACCGGAAAAGGAAAGAGACCTCGGATGTGGGCCCTCCACATGAACCGCCTGATCAGCTGGGGGTAATAAACATCTCTCCCCTCCATCACACAGCTGATCAAGATCAACATGGCAACTGGGATCTCTGTGAAATGAGTCGTAGGCATGACGTAATGAGTAAAGATCTACTGCCAAGTCTTGGCCTCTCGGCTCAGATAACTAAAGTGCATCCCCTTGGGTGTCGTGTTATCGGCATCCATAACCCAAGGGGCATCCGGAGTAGCTACCACTGCCCTCAATGCCTCAAAATCAAAAGTCATGCAGTGAAGGTCTATCTCGGCCTGCATGAATGCATCAGTGTCACTGGTCCTAGGCCGGCAAGTAAGGGCATCCTCTATGGCCTGCTCTGTGATGGGTACCTCAATCCCCCTAACAAGTACCGAATCAAGGGTGTGGCGGAAGAAATTACAATAGAACTCCTGCACCCAAGATCGGTTCACCCGGCTCAATTCCCTATCTAAAAAGGCCAAACCCATCCGGTCAATACGCTGGTGGATGATGTCGGTCAAATCTGATGGAATAACCAGCTTCTTTTCAGTATTCAGATTCTTTGAATTGTAGCTTGGGAATCTGAGTTCACAGTAGAGATTGGGGAATTTGACCGTATCCTGAGCCGATAGTAATTGGTTTGCTTTATCCATATCATGTAGAGGGTTTTGAGCATAGGCAAGCAGTGAAGCAAAAGTGGGGTTTGGTGTTTTCTTCCTCTTTTTGGAAGATGATGCTTTTCCTTTCCCTTTATTCGACATCCTGAAAAGTAGAATAGAATATAGGCAATTAAACACTTAGCATGAAGCAAGTAAAACATTTTCAGGCTGTGAGATAGATGGCGAGCAAACATGATGTGATTTAAACTTGAAACATGGACATCAAGTAAGAATCAGAGAACATAGCCATAAACCAAGAATTCAATGTTTCCAACAATGTGTACAATTTATAAGGAATAGGCATGTTCATCATCATGGCTCAAAGTAATGTCAAGAGGGTTTAAAAATGCAAGTGAATGTCAATTCTAGGAGCAAATAAAAACGGAAATTAGCCCAATTATGAACTTGTGTGCATTATGCAAAGGTTTAGAGAATTAATATGCCAAGTTCAATTTGTCAATAAGAACTAGAAAGAAAATAATTCTTGAAAATTGGGCAGCATTCCGGCTTAAAATTGGACGTTCCCGGATTGCAACATAGCACAAGCAACATGAATACAACATCAACCAATCACAGTAGTAATAAGAAAGCATCCAGGCAACACAAATTGCATACAGAGCAACTCAAATTTGGTACTTAGCAAACAAGCAAACAAACAGAAAATAAACACAAACGGAGCACTTATCAGGCCTAGAATCCTCTATCCAGCCCTAGCTACCTAACCGCAATTATTTCTAACTAATCCTAACATACAACATTTGAAATCAGACTAACTAACAGAAATATACAGTAATTAATAGAAATGAACAATTAAAGAGGACAGAATTTGGAGCAGGAACCTGGGAGCGGGAAAGAACCGAGAATGGGAAGTAGAGTTGGAATAGGGGTGGGGGCAGCAGAGGCAGAAGCTTGCACCGCCGTGGACGGTGGCGGTGAAGATGGCGGCAGCCGCGGTTTTGCAAGGAAGCAGAGAGAGAGTGAATGGCGGCTAGTGGATGAGAGAGAGAGAGAGCGAATGGGGGTGGGTGGTGACGACGGCGCAGCCGCCGGCGGTGGTGAAGGTGGTGACGGGCAGAGGTGGCTGTGGTGGTTGGCGTTCGGGTGGGGGTGGATGGACGAGAGAGGGAGAGCACGTGGGCGATTGGGGTGATGGCGAGAGAAGGGGTTGGCCGTGCGGTGGTGGCCGGCGGAGCAGCGGCGGGTGAGGGTGAGAGGAGGAAGAAGATGAAAATGGGGGAGGTTGAAGAAAGAGTGCGCGACTGCGCAACGTTCCTCGCGTGTTAGGGTTATCAGTTTTTGAATCGACGCGTGCGCGCCCTTTGCGCGTCCGCGTGCATTGAAGAATCCAGGGACCCACGCGTGCGCGTACAATGCGCTCATGCGTGGATGATTAAAATAGGTAAGGACGCGTGCGCGTACCGCGCGCGCACGCGTGCAAGGAGTTGGGCTGGAGGCTTAAGGTTGGCCCATATGAGGCCTAACTCTCTAGTCAATGGCCTGGGGGTTGCACTACCAGGCCTACGCGTACGCGGTATGTGCGCGTCCGCGTAGAATTGGCAGTTTGCCATAGGGCGCACAAGCGCGATACGTGCGCTCGCGTCCTTTTCTTCTCTTGGGTTATGGACGCGCACGCGGCATGTACGCGTCCGCGCGAGTTGAGTTGGGCCAGGGGCTTATTGTTTGCCCAGAGCCGGCTCAACTCTCTGGGTGTTGGCCCAGAAGCTGCAGCAGCTGCCGCGTACGCGTGCGTTTCCTTATAGTTGTATGGACGCGCACGCACGTAGTGCGCGTAAGCGTGGAGTGAGTTGGGCTTGGGGCACAATGCTGGCCTATGAGAGGCCCAACTCTCTGGAACATGGGTGATGATGCATCCGCTCATGGACGCGTGCGCGTACATGGTGCGCGCGCGTCCACCCCTTTTTTTTTTTTTTTTTTGAAATGCCTAAAAGCTCTAATTGCCCAAAGACTCCCCATGGTGCCTTCAACTCCTTATTTAGTCAAAATCACACACTTTCTAAAACACAAGTTGGTTTTGAGATTTATTCTATTTCTACTAAGCACAACATACATGTTAATATGCTAGCAACTAATGTACACAAACAAGCTAACTATGAAATGAAAAACTACCTACAATGCTAACTCAAATCATTTATTAAACAGAATTAGAAGGGAGTGGAAAGAGTTTACCATGGTGGGGTGTCTCCCACCTAGCACTTTTGGTTTAAGTCCTTAAGTTGGACATTTTGATGGAGTCCTTGCTATGGTGGCTTATGCTTGAACTCTTCTTCGAATCCCCACCAGTTTTTGCACTTCCAATAGCCTCCGGGATCCCAATTTAAACGTACAAGGCCTTCAAGGGGGCCTAAGCAAGTAGCGAGGCCCTTAAGTTGATAGTGGTCTATGTGTGTTCTGGGGTCCCATGCTTTATTTATCAACCCCTTTTCTTCTTGATCTTCATGCTTCCAATAGGGTGACAAACTTATTGGATTCTCCTTGTAACTCGTACTCATCATCTTAAACCCATTGAATTTGGCTTCACTCAACCTTTGAAACTCAAAGTTTGATCTTCCATCCTTTATGCGCCTTGTTTCCCATTGTCCTCCAACATCTAATCCGTTCTTACTTTCTAGCCCACAAAGAGTTCTAAGTTGACCGTCCGTTTCTAACAACGCATATTGATATGGGCCAAGAAAATTAAAGGATGAGATGATTACCCACTCAATTTGTGATTGGGACGGCGACTTAGCAAGGAAGATATTCAATGATCTTGACATTGTAGGTTCCACTTCCTTTGGCTCCTCCATGATGATTTCCATCTTTTGATAACTCTTTTTGAATTCTTCTTGTTTGCTAACTTCCTTCAAACCTTTATCATTGATCAAGTTATGTGTTAGAGGTTGCGCACCCTCCTCAACATTGGTTTCACATTCGAAGGGGGAAGCTTCAACAAGATCACCATTGTCACTTGATGTAGAGTTATTTTCGTTGATGGAACTTCCTTCTTGTTCAACCTCTTCTAGGTCTTCTTCCACTTCTTTATCTTCAACAATCTTCATTTCCTCCGCTTGTTGCAACACACACTCCATTTCCTTGTGCTTAACTTGAGACTCTAAAGTCTCTCTCCTACCTCCATCTTTGGTTGCTTTCTCACAATCATCCGTGAACTCGTTTCGCTTGTGATGTGAATCCCAAGAATCTATCTTTTGACGGATGGTTGCTTGAAGTCGATCCATTTTTTCCTTAAAACGATCCCTTAATTCTTGTTCCGCTTTACTAACATAAGTGGGATCATATTGCTCTTGGATTAATGGACATTGATATGCTTCCCTGGAGGTTTGTGGCGGAGAGGAGGAATCATAATATGGTTGAAAAGAAGATTCATCGAAGCTTTGAGGTGGGAAGTCATTTTGGTTATTGGTAGAGGGTGAAATTATACGGGACGTAAATTCTTGGAGGGTAGAGGTGAAACTAGTGAAGGCGATTGGAGCTCTTCTTGCTCTTGAAGAATGATACCAAGTGCATCATCCATGGGGACTTGGGTTGGAGGGTAAAAATGTTGGAGTGGTGGTGATTCAAGGGTTGCTTGTTCATAATCGTCACAAGGGTATGCATATGGGGAATATAGATTTGGATCATATGTAGGCAATTGGTGGAAATAAGATATGGGTTGAGAATATGGTGCATAGAATGGTGGTGGTTGAGAGGTATAACCATGATAAGAGTCATCATATTCGTAGGAATGATATGCATTATAGGAAGGATTACCATCGTAGTAACTTGAAGGGGAAGGTTGCCATGATGATTGCTCATATGGATATGGCTCCCCTCCTAAGAATTCATCTCTCCCATAATGTGAGCCATCATTCAAGTTTTCATCGCCTACAACATAGTCATAGTTATATCCAAAACCACAAGGATGAGAATTCATAGTGGCAAATAAGAACAAAACTAATAGAGATCTAAAACTAATGGAAACCAACAAACAAACAAAAGACAAACATATTCACAATATTCCCATATTTACATTAACCAAAAACATGGCACTCATGCGCATTCCCCGGCAACGGCGCCATTTTGACGAATGAATTTTTGCCGGTATAGAAATCATTAAGTAGTCAATCGTAGTATAGTCTAAACCGACGCAAAATCCATCATCAAACAAATCTACAATCTATAATCGAGAGTATTAGTCCCGAGTCATTCTTCCCTAGGAATGCTACAAGGATGCATGTATTGGTCAAATGGTCTTTTTGTGGTTTGAAGAGTTTGGCATAAAAGTGTGAATAAAAGAAAACAACAATCAATCAATATTAAAAGCCTTGGCCAAGGTTGAACATTGGAAGTCCCATCACTATAGCTTCCTTCAATTGTGATAACAAAGGAGTGTTGCTTTACTTAGTTAACCCCTAATTATAGAGGAAAGTCAAGTAAAAGTAATTAACTCAAGTCACAAGTCCTAGTCTTACCCTAGGGAAGTCTAGCTTTAGTGCACTCTAAGTCAATTAGCAATCCTCAATTCTTAATCAACAATTGACATCCATTATTCAAGTGTCTCCAATGACTCAACCACTAGGCCAAGTGAGGGAATACTACTCCATATCTAAGGTTGGCATTTTCTCAAGCATTTGGGGGGCAAGAATGAAAGACATAGTAAAATTGAAAAGAGATTTAGAATCAAAGCAATTCAACACAAGGGATTAACAACAATCAACAATGAACAACAATGAAAATGAGATCTTCAATGAATCAATAGAATTCAAAACAACAAAGTTAAACCTAAGATCTACAAGAATTGAACAATTACAAACACTAATTGAGATTAGAGATGAGGATCTACAACATGAACAAAGTAAATTGAGAGTGGCAATAGATCTCACCAAAGAATGGTTGAGAATTGAGAAAATGAAGATGAATCCTAGAGAAAAGTTGGAGTTTCTCTCTCTACAAATGTAACTAACTAAAACTATCTATCTAATCATCTAGAATTAGTCTATGGAAGTGAATGTATGTCAATCCCCTTCAATCCTTGGCTCTTATATGCATTTTGGCGCCAAGGTTGGTTGCTGAAACCTTCCCAAAATTGCCAGGCACGTGCTGCAATAAAAGAATCACGTGCGGACTACGACGCGTGCGCGCACGGTACGCGTGCGCGTCCTTGTCCTATATCGCAATGTGCGCGCGAGCGCCTTGTGCGCATACGCGTGCTTGGCCGAAATCAATTCTTTGGCTTTTTATGCTTCTCTCCACTTGTATGCTTCCTTCCTTGCTTCCTTTGATCCATGCCTAGCCTATTTCATCCTGAGATTACTAACAAACACATCAAGGCATCTTATGGAATCAAAGAGGAAATAGAATTCATCAAAATAAGGCTCAAAAAGCATGTTTTTACACTTAAGCACAAATAAGGGAGAGATAACAAAACCATGCTAATTTATAGGCTAAATGTGACAAAATGTTATCAAAATACTCTAAATTCAATACAGGACAAACCCTCAAATTGGGGTTTGTCAGTAGGCCATACTCAAACATAGTTGGGTACCAAATGCCTTCTGAAAGGATCCCCGAAATCTCGAATTAAACTGGAAATCTCTATCATGCACTATGGTTCCGTGTAACCTCACTATCTCCTTGATATATAATCTCGGAAGCTCCTCCAAAGAATAGTTCATACGAATTGGCAAGAAATGAGTGGACTTCGTCAATCGATCCATAATTACCCACACCGTATGATATCCTACTCTAGTCCTTGGCAAGCCTGATACAAAATTTATAGCAATACCTTCCCACTTTCACTATGGAATCTCAAGGGGTTGTAACATTTTAGATGGCTTTTAGTGCTCCATCTTCACCATTTGACACGTAAGACACTTAGCCACGCGTACTGCCATATCATTCCTCATTCTTGGCCACCAGAAAATCCTCTTCTAGTAATGGCACATCTTGGTAGCTCTCTGGTGAATTGAGAACCCACTCTTCTGAGCCTCTGCCAACAATTTGTGTCGCAGATCTCCTATATTTGGTACATAGATTCTCACCTTGAATCTCCAAATTCCCTCTCGGTCTTGGGGTAACGTCTCCCTGTTTTCCTTGTCCAATGGTCTGCAGCATCTTTTGCAGTTTCTGATCATCTTGCAGAGCCTTCTAAATGTCAACTTTGAAATTGCCAGAGATGTGCAACTGGTTCAAACACACACCCCTAGTCACCTCTCTAACGCATAACTTAAGATCCACAAACCTGCTCAACAGTTCTTTCTCCTTTATCATAATCTAAGCAACACTCAAAGACTTTCTACTCAATGCATCTACCTCTACATTGCTTTATTTGGGTGATAATTCAGTTCAAAATTATAGTTTTTCAACAACTCCATCCACTTTCTTTGACGCATATTAAGTTCATTCTAGTCAAAGAGATATTTCAGGCTCTTGTGATCAGAAAAGACTCAAAATTTCACTCCGTAAAGATAGTGCCTCCACACTTTCAATGCAAACATAACTGCAGCAAGTTCTAAGTCATGAGTCAGATAATTTACTTTGTTTGGCCTCAATTGTTGGGAAGCATATGCCATAATGTTTCAGTGCTGTATCAAAACACATTCTAAACCCTTCCACGAGGCATCACAATGTAATTCAAATGGTTCATCGGGTTCACGCAATACAAGCATTGGTACCGTAGTCAACCTCTTCTTTAGAGGTTGAAAACTTTCTTCACACTCGAATGTCCATACAAATGGCATATCTTTACAAGTCAAGTTCATCTTCAGTAAGGTAATATGCAAAATGCTCTTAATAAATCTTTGATAATACCCAGCCAAATCCAAGAAACTTTTCACCTTCGTCACAGATGTTGGTCGTACCCATTCAGTCACTGCTTCAGGGTTAGCAAGCCTTCTCAGCTTACCACATGCCATAAGAACTTCACTTCTTCCTTCCGAAACTCGCACTTAGAAAGCTTTGCATAGAGCTTCCACTCATTTAGCATTTGCAAAACTTTTTGCATGTGCTTTTCGTTCTCCTCCATAGTCTTAGAGTATATTAGAATGTCATCAATGAACACCACGATAAATTTGTCAAGGAAAGGTCGAAATACCCTATTCATGTAATCTATGAATACGGCAGGGGCATTCATCAACCCAAAGGACATCACGGTGTAATCGTAATGACCATAACGAGTCCTGAAAGCTGTCTTAGGAATATCTTCCTCTCTCACCCTTATCTAATGATAATCTATCTCAAATCAATCTTGGAGAAAATGCCAGATCCCTGCAATTAATCCATCAAGTCATCAATTCTCGGCAAAGGATATTTATTCTTCACCGTCACCTTATTCAACTGCCTGTAATCTACACACAGTCGCATATTGCCATCCTTTTTCTTTACTAACAACATTGGTGATCCCTACGGAAAAACACTTGATCGGATAAATCTCTTATCCATCAGTTCCTATAACTGAACCTTAAGTTCTGCCAGCTCCAACGGCGACATTCAATACGGTGTAATTGAGATTGGTCTTGCTCCTGGTATTAATTATATCACAAATTCTATCTCTCTAGGAGGAAGGAATTTAGATATATCCTCAAAATTTTCATTAACTACCAGAATTTGATCTAAATTCTATTTGTCTCCTGACAAGCCAGCGGCTAAAAGCACATACCCCTAACACTCATTTCCACTACAATTCACCATTACCTAGTTTAAATAATAACCCTAGGATAACACTGGAAAATTAGACCTTTCAGACAAAAACTAAATAGAATGCTCAAAACAATCTAGCAATACATGATGCTTCATCAACCAATCCAAACCCAAAATTAAATCAAGTCGAGTCAATGGCAAACATATCAAGTCATGAACAAATTGTCTATTTTCTATCCAAAAAGGAACTTGTTGACAACATAACTTAGTTATCACAATCTTAGAGGCCGGGGTATGCACATGCAAATCATAAGCTAACTCTGCTAGTTTCAGCACTAAGTCCTCAACTTTGTCAAATGAGATGAATGAATGCGATGCTCCAGTATCATTTAAAGTATTTATAGTTTAGTTACCAATTTTACAATTATCTCGGATCAGAGTATCGGACCTAGCAGCCTCATTCGGCGTCATAGTAAAGACCCGACCTTAATGTCGGGCTCGACCGGCATCCTGAGCCTCCCTACATTAACAATTCATTGAGATATGCCCCAACAGTCCACATTTGTAGCATAGACCTAACCCTGCCCTGCACGACCTGTCTGGATGGTTCCTTCCACACCTTTGGCACCTCAAGTCATCTAACTAAGTCCTCGCATGCTTCCCTTTACCATTACCTTAGTGGTTGTCATCCCTTCGGAAATCATTTCGGCCTTGGGCATATTGTAGCGCATAGCCACCTCTTTTGAAGACTTGGCCCCTTAGCGCAAAATGCTTGACTTGGTCTTTCTTATAAAACTCCTGACGGTCACCCTTCGCCATAGCAGTCTTCTTTAAGCATTTTTCCACCATTCTGCTCTTGTTCACCAGCTCTGAAAATATTCAGATATTCATATTTACCACGGTACTCATGATATCGTTCCGAAGACCACCCTCTAACTTAATGTATTTTCATTCCTAATAACCCTCTGGTACACCTTGACAAACTTTAGAAAATTAGCACAACTCCTTAAATTTATTTGTATACACAGCCACTGTCAAAGAACCTAGCTTCAATTGTATCAGTTTTAGTTTCTTCGCCGCCCTTACTGAGTTTGGAAAGTACTTCTTGTAAACCTCAGTCTTAAAAGCATCCTAAGTAACAGCATCATTACCCTGCTGTAGTAAATGGTGTGCTCCCTGCCACCAAATTTGAGCCTCTCCTTTCTTCCAATAAGTGGCAAACTCCACATACTGATCCTCCAGTACATGCTAAGCTTGCAAAGCTCTCTCCATGGCTTGGAACCAATTATCCGCCTCGGTAGGGTTAGTCGTAACCTTGAAGGTAGAAGGATTCACCTTCAGGAATGCGACCAAGGTCATCGGCCCTCTGTTTCTGCCATTCGGTCCATTCCCCTCCTTCGTTTCCATTCCTAGCATACTGCCCCAAAACCTCAGTAGTAGCTTACATGGCAGCATCCGTTTTCTCCAAAGCATCTATAAAGTGACCCAAATTATTTGCTACTCTGGATCTCTCATTATCTCCCCATCCTCATCCACGAGACACCATTCGGGTCCTGTTTAGACCAAACAATTGATATCAAGATTATCAGTCTCAATATCTCAAGTCTAATACTTTAAAGTCCCAAAAGCATGCTCATAAGCAATTATGTTATATTTTTCAAGCAAATATCCTAAATACAACATAAACACAAATCAGAGTATACTCAGAAGCATAATTAGTCCACTCATTAGGCTCTACAAGAACGAACTCCTCTAATACCATAATGTAACACCCTACTCACAGAGTCTTACGCTATAATCATAAATCAAAGGTGGTGAGGCATCATGACACATAAAAATAATATACATACATATTACTTGAAGAATAATAACATAAGCAGGAGCCTGTGAAGGAAAGATAAATAAAAATCGAGTGCAACATTCACACGCGAAATGATAGCGTAAGAAACATCATATACAGAAGCAAAAGATATATACATATATATATATAGACACATACACACACAAGTTCACATTAAGATACATAATAATTACTAGTCTCGACCCGCAAAAAAAAGGCCGGCTAAACTATTACAAACTAGAAAGTGTACAAAGTAAGATGTTGTTTCTCCAAAATAAACATCTTTAAGAAAAAATATACAATAGAGTTTTCAAAAGTGGAGAAAATGCTAAGAGACAAAATAAAATCTCAAAAGAAAGTTCTATTCGCTTTTCCAACAGATATAAAACCTGAGAAATTAGTAAATAATTAGCAAATAAATTAATTATTATTTAAAAAATTAGAAAATAGAACGGGAGTGGTTGTCAGGCACGCGTTCATAAGTGAGAATGATGATGAGCGTCACATAATCATCACATTCATCAAGTTCTTGAGTGCAAATGAATATCTTGGAATAAGAACAAGCTGAATTGAATAGAAGAACAATAGTAATTGCATTAATACTCGAAGTACAGCAGAGCTCCACACCTTAATCTATGGTGTGTAGAAACCCCACCGTTGAAAATACATAAGAACAAGGTCTAGGCATGGCCGTGAGGCCAGCCCCCAAAACGTGATCAAAAGATTCAAAGATCTAAAGATGATCAAGGATCCAAAGATTCAAAGATCTCAAGATGAGAATACAATAGTAAAAGGTCCTATTTGTAGAGAACTAGTAGCCTAGGGTTTACAGAAATGAGTAAATGACATAAAAATCCACTTCCGGGCCAACTTGGTGTGTGCTTGGACTGAGCATTGAAGCTTTTTCGTGTAGAGACTTTTCTTGGAGTTAAACGCCAGCTTTTGTGCCAGTTTGGGCGTTTAACTCCCATTCTTGTGCCAGTTCCGGCGTTTAACGCCGAGCAGTTTTGAGCTGATTTGGAACGCCGGTTTGGGCCATCAAATCTCGGGCAAAGTATGGACTATTATACATTGCTGGAAAGCCCAGGATGTCTATTTTCCAACGCCGATAAGAGCGCGCCAATTAGGCTTCTGTAGCTCCAGAAAATCAACTTCGAGTGCAGGGAGGTCAGAATCCAACAGCATCTGCAGTCCTTTTCAGTCTCTGAATCAGATTTTTGCTCAGGTCCCTCAATTTCAGCCAAAAAATACCTGAAATTACAGAAAAACACACAAACTCATAGTAAAGTCTAAAAAAGTGAATTTTAACTAAAAACTAATAAAAATATAATAAAAACTAACTAAAACATATTAAAAACATACTAAAAATAATGCCAAAAAGCGTATAAATTATCCGCTCATGAACACAGCTACTTTATGAGTCTTGGCCGTGGCCCAAAGCACTCTGTCTTCCAGTATTACCACCGGATACATACATGCCACAGACACATAATTGGGTGAACCTTTTCAGATTGTAACTCAGCTTTGCTAGAGTCCCCAATTAGAGGTGTCCAGGGTTCTTAAGCACACTCTTTTTGCCTTGGATCACAACTTTATTTCTTTCTTTTTCTTTCTTTTTCTCTTTCTCCCCTTTTTTTTCGTTTTTTTTCTCTTTGTATTCACTGCTTTTTCTTGCTTCAAGAATCATTTTTATGATTTTTCAGATCCTCAGTAACATGTCTCCTTTTTCATCATTCTTTCAAGAGCCAACCATTCATGAACAACAAATTCAAAAGACATATACACTGTTTAAGAATACATTCAGAAAACAAAAGTATTGCCACCACATCAAAATAATTAATCTGTTATAAAATTTAAAATTTATGCAATTCTTCTCTTTTTCAATTAAGAACATTTTTCATTTAAGAAAGGTGATGGATTCATAGGACATTCATAACTTTAAGGCATAGACACTAAGACACTAATGATCACAAGACACAAACATAGATAAACATAAGCATGAATTTTCGAAAAACAGAAAAATAAAGAACAAGGAAATTAAAGAACGGGTCCACCTTAGTGATGGCGGCTTGTTCTTCCTCTTGAAGATCTTATGGAGTGCTTGAGCTCCTCAATGTCTCTTCCTTGCCTTTGTTGCTCCTCTCTCATGATTCTTTGATCTTCTCTAATTTCATGGAGGAGGATGGAATGTTCTTGGTGCTCCACCCTTAGTTGTCCCATGTTGGAACTCAATTCTCCTAGGGAGGTGTTGATTTGCTCCCAATAGTTTTGTGGAGGAAAGTGCATCCCTTAAGGCATCTCAGGGATTTCATGATGAGTGGGATCTCTTGTTTGCTCTATCCTTTTCTTAGTGATGGGCTTGTCCTCATCAATGGGGATGTCTCCCTCTATGTCAATTCCAACTAAATAACAGAGGTGACAAATGAGATGAGGAAAGGCTAACCTTGCCAAGGTAGAGGACTTGTCCGCCACCTTATAAAGTTCTTGGGCTATAACCTCATGAACTTCTACTTCTTCTCCAATCATGATACTATGAATCATGATGGCCCGGTCTATAGTAACTTCGGACCGGTTGCTAATGGGAATGATTGAGCGTTGGATAAACTCTAACCATCCCCTAGCTATGGGCTTGAGGTCATGCCTTCTCAATTGAACCGGCTTCCCTCTTGAATCTCTCTTCCATTGGGCGCCCTCTTCACAAATGTCTGTGAGGACTTGGTCCAACCTTTGATCAAAGTTGACACTTCTAGTGTAAGGGTGTTCATCTCCTTGCATCATGGGCAAGTTGAATGCCAACCTTACATTTTCCGGACTAAAATCTAAGTATTTCCCCCGAACCATTGTAAGCCAATTCTTTGGGTCCGGGTTCACACTTTGATCATGGTTCTTGGTGATCCATGCATTGGCATAGAACTCTTGAACCATTAAGATTCCGACTTGTTGAATAGGGTTGGTAAGAACTTCCCAACCTCTTCTTCGAATCTCATGTCGGATCTCCAGATATTCACTCTTTTTGAGTTTGAAAGGGACCTCGGGGATCACCTTCTTCAAGGCCACAACTTCATAGAAGTGGTCTTGATGCACCCTTGAGATGAATCTCTCCATCTCCCATGACTCGGAGGTGAAAGCTTTTGCCTTCTCTTTCCTCTTTTTAGAGGTTTCTCCGGCCTTGGATGCCATAAATGGTTATGGAAAAACAAAAAACAATGCTTTTACCACACCAAACTTAAAAGGTTTGCTCGTCCTCAAGCAAAAGAAGAAAGAAGAGAGTAAAAAAAGAAGAAATAGAGGAGATGGAGGTGGTTTTGTGGTTCGGCCAAAGGGGGAGAAGTAGTGTTTAGGGTGTGTGAAAATGAAGGAGTGAAGATGGGTTTATATAGGGGTGGAGAGACGGGTAGGGTTCGGTTATGGGAGGGTGGGTTTGGGAGGGAAAGTGGTTTAAATTTGAATGGTGAGGTAGGTGAGGTTTTATGAAAGATGAATGTGAGTGGTGAAGAGAAAGATGGGATTTGATAGGTGAGGGGTTTTTGGGGAAGAGGTGTTGAGGTGATTGGTGAATGGGTGAAGAAGAGAGAGAGTGGTGGGGTAGGTGGGGATCCTGTGGGGTCCACAGATCTTGAGGTGTCAAGGAAAAGTCATCCCTGCACCAAGTGGCGAGCAAAATTGCTCTCTGTGCCAATTCTGGCGTTAAACGCCGGGCTGGTGCCCATTTCTGGCGTTTAACACCAGCTTCTTGCCCTTTCCTGGTGTTTAACGCCAGTCTGGTGCCCCTTTCTGGCGTTAAACGCCCAGAATGGTGCCAGACTGGGCGTTAAACGCCCATTCGCTGCCCCTTACTGGCGTTTAAACGCCAGCAGGTTCTTCCTCCAGGGTATGCTATTTTTCTTTCTGTTTTTTATTCTGTTTTTGCTTTTTCAATTGATTTTGTGACTTCTCATGGTTATCAACCTACAGAAAACATAAAATAACAAAGGAAAATAGATAAAATATAACATTGGGTTGCCTCCCAACAAGCGCTTCTTTAATGTCAGTAGCTTGACAAAGGGCTCTCATGGAGCCTCACAGATACTCAGAGCAATGTTGGAACCTCCCAACACCAAACTTAGAGTTTGAATGTGGGGGTTCAATACCAAACTTAGAATTTGGTTGTGGCCTCCCAACACCAAACTTAGAGTTTGACTGTGGGGGCTCTTTTTGACTCTGTTTTGAGAGAAGCTCTTCATGCTTCCTCTCCATGGTGACAGAGGGATATCCTTGAGCCTTAAACACAAAGGATTCTTCATTCACTTGAATGATCAATTCTCCTCTGTCCACATCAATTACAGCCTTTGCTGTGGCTAGGAAGGGTCTGCCAAGGATGATGGATTCATCCATGCACTTCCCAGTCTCTAGGACTATGAAATCAGCAGGGATGTAATGGTCTTCAATCTTCACCAGAACATCCTCTACAAGCCCATAAGCTTGTTTTCTTGAATTGTCTGCCATCTCTAGTGAGATTCTTGCAGCTTGTACCTCAAAGATCCCTAGCTTCTCCATTACAGAGAGAGGCATGAGGTTTACACTTGACCCTAAGTCACACAGAGCCTTCTTGAAGGTCATGGTGCCTATGGTGCAAGGTATTGAGAACTTCGCAGGATCTTGTCTCTTTTGAGGTAATCTCTGCCTAGACAAGTCATCCAGTTCTTTGGTGAGCAAAGGAGGTTCGTTCTCCCAAGTCTCATTACCAAATAACTTGTCATTTAGCTTCATGATTGCTCCAAGGTATTTAGCAACTTGCTCTTCAGTGACATACTCATCCTCTTCAGAGGAAGAATACTCATCAGAGCTCATGAATGGCAGAAGTAAATCCATTGGAATCTCTATAGTCTCAGTGTGAGCCTCAGATTCCCATGGTTCCTCATTAGGGGACTCATTGGAGGCCAGTGGATGTCCATTGAGGTCTTCCTCAGTGGCGCTCACTGCCTCTTCATCCTCTCCAAGTTCGGCCATGTTGATGGCCTTACATTCTCTTTTTGGATTCTCTTCTGTATTGCTTGGAAGAGTACTAGGAGGGAGTTCAGTAATTTTCTTGCTCAGCTGTCCCACTTGTGCCTCCAAATTCCTAATGGAGGACCTTGTTTCAGTCATGAAACTTTGAGTGGTTTTGATTAGATCAGAGACCATGGTTGCTAAGTCAGAGTGACTCTGCTTAGAATTCTCTGTCTGTTGCTGAGAAGATGATGGATAAGGCTTGCCATTGCTAAACCTATTTCTTCCACCATTATTATTGTTGAAACCTTGTTGAGGTCTCTGTTGATCCTTCCATGAGAGATTTGGATGATTTCTCCATGACGAATTATAGGTGTTTCCATAGGGTTCTCCCATTTAATTCACCTCTTCCATTGAAGGGTTCTCAGGATCATAAGCTTCTTCTTCAGATGAAGCGTCCTTAGTACTGCCCGGTGCAGCTTGCATTCCAGACAGACTTTGAGAAATCAAATTGACTTGCTGAGTCAATATCTTGTTCTGAGCCAATATGGCATTCAGAGTATCAATCTCAAGAACTCCTTTCTTCTGATTTGTCCCATTGTTCACAGGATTCCTTTCAGAAGTGTACATGAATTGGTTATTTGTAACCATTTCAATTAGTTCTTGAGCTTCTGTAGGCGTCTTCTTCAGATGAAGAGATCCTCCAGTAGAGCTATCCAAAGACATCTTGGACAGTTCAGACAGACCATCATAGAAAATACCTATGATGCTCCATTCAGAAAGCATATCAGAGGGACACTTTCTGATCAATTGTTTGTATCTTTCTCAAGCTTCATAGAGGGATTCTCCTTCCTTCTGTCTGAAGGTTTGGACTTCCACTCTAAGCTTACTCAATTTTTGAGGTGGAAAGAACTTTGCCAAGAAGGCATTGACTAGCTTTTCCCAAGAGTTCAGGCTTTCTTTAGGTTGTTAGTCCAACCATATCCTAGCTCTGTCTCTTACAGCAAAAGGGAATAGCATAAGTCTGTAGACCTCAGGGTCAACCCCATTAGTCTTGACAGTGTCACAGATTTGCAAGAACTCAACTAAAAACTGATGAGGATCTTCCAATGGAAGTCCATGGAACTTGCAATTATGTTGCATTAGAGAAACTAATTGAGGCTTAAGTTCAAAGTTGTTTACTCTAATGGCAGGGATAGAGATGCAGCTCCCATAGAAGTCGGGAGTAGGTGCAGTAAAGTCACCCAGCACCTTCCTTGCATTGTTGGCATTGTTGTTGTTTTTGGCTGCCATGGGTTCTTCTTCTTTGAAGATTTCTGTTAGGTCCTCTACAGAGAGTTGTGCCTTAGCTTCTCTTAGCTTTCGCTTCAAGGTCCTTTCAGGTTCAGGGTCAGCATCAACAAGAATGCTTTTGTCTTTGCTCCTGCTCATATGAAAGAGAAGAGAACAAGAAAATATGGAATCCTCTATGTCACAGTATAGAGATTCCTTGAGGTGTCAGAGGAAAAGAAAAATAGAAGGAAGGAGTAGAGAATTCGAACTTATCAGGAAAGATGGAGTTCGAATTGTGCATTAAGGAATAGTGTTAGTCTATAAATAGAAGGATGTGAGAAGAGGGGAAGAAATTTCTGAAAACAAAGTAAAAGATTTTAAAAACATTTTGAAAAAAAGTAATTGATTTTTGAAACTAAGATTGGAAAGAAAATCAAGTGATTTTTGAAAAAAATTTTGAAATTAGAAATAAAAAAGATATGATTGAAAACTATTTTGAAAAAGATGTGATTAAAAAGATATGATTGAAAAGATATAGTTTTAAAAAGATATGATTGAGAAGATATGATTGAAAAATAATTTAAAAAGATTTTATTTTAAAAATTAAAGACTTAGCTAACAAGAAAAGATATGATTCAGACATTAAACCTTTCTCAACAGAAAAGGCAACATACTTGAAATGTTGAATCAAATCATTAATTGATAGCAAGTATTTTGAAAATGGAAAGAAATTGATTTTGAAAAAGATTTGATTGAAAAGATTTGATTTGAAAAAGATTTGATTTTGAAAAATTTTGAAAACTTGAAAAAAAAATTTGAATTAAAAACAGAATCTTCCCTCTTGTGCCATCCTGGCGTTAAACGCCCAGAATGGTGCACATTCTGGCGTTTAACACCCAAAGCACCCTGGCACCCTGGCTGGCGTTTAAACGCCAGTTTGCCTTCCTCACTGGGCGTTTTGAACGCCCAGCTTTTTCTGTGTAATTCCTCTGCTGTACGTTCTGAATCTTCAATTCTCTGTATTATTGACTTGAAAAGACACAAATTAAAAATATTTTTTTGGATTTTTAATAATGAGGAATAATCAAAATGCAACTAAAATCAAATAACAATGCATGCAAGACACCAAACTTAGCAGTTTGTATACTACTGATACTAACAAAATGAGAATGCACATGAGAAACACAAAACACTCAAGTCAAGAGAATTTAAAGATCAGAGCAAAGAAATCATCAAGAACATCTTGAAGATCACTTAAGACACATGAATGAATGCAAGAAGAACAGAAGCATGCAATTGACACCAAACTTAAAATGACACATTATACTCAAACAAGAAATATTTTTGGTTTTTATGATTTTGTAATTTTTTTTTGGATTTTTCAAAAATTAAGTGGAAGAAGAAAATAAAGATATCAAAATTCTTACTGAGAATTCCAGGAATCATGCAATGTTAGTCTAAAGCTTCAGTCTAAAGAAATTAGACATGGCTAGCCAAGCTTCAGCAGGACATTGCATTCAAGAGCTAAATTGATGAGAATCAATCAGCTTCGGTGATGATAAGAACATCACCTTGAAACACTAGAATTCATTCTTAAGAACTCTGAAGATAAATACCTAATCTAAGCAACAAGATGAACCGTCAGTTGTCCAAACTCAACAATCCCCGGCAACGGCGCCAAAAACTTGGTGCACAAAATTGTGATCATCAATGGCGCCATCAACATGGTACGCTCAATTGCAATCTCAACTCTTTATCACAACTTCGCACAACTAACCAGCAAGTGCACTGGGTCGTCCAAGTAATAAACCTTACGCGAGTAAGGGTCGATCCCACGGAGATTGTTGGTATGAAGCAAGCTATGGTCATCTTGTAAATCTCAGTCAGGCAGATTCAAATGGTTATGGATGATATATGAATAAAACATAAAACAAGGATAGAGTTACTTATGTAATTCATTGGTGGGGATTTAAGATAAGCGTATGGAGATGCTTTGTCCCTTCCGTCTCTCTGCTTTCCTACTGTCTTCATCCAATCCTTCTTACTCCTTTCCATGGCAAGCTGTATGTTGGGCATCACCGTTGTCAGTGGCTACAATCCCGTCCTCTCAGTGAAAATGTTCAACGCACCCTGTCACGGCACGACTAATCATCTGTCAGTTCTCAATCAAGTTGGAATAGAATCCAGTGATTCTTTTGCGTCTGTCACTAACGCCTAGCCTTCAGGAGTTTGAAGCTCGTCACAGTCATTCAATCATTGAATCCTACTCAGAATACCACAGACAAGGTTTAGACCTTCCGGATTCTCTTGAATGCCGCCATCAAATCTAGCTTATACCACGAAGATTCTGATTAAGGAATCCAAGAGATAAACATTCAAGCCTTGTTTGCTTGTAGAACGGGAGTGGTTGTCAGGCACGCGTTCATAAGTGAGAATGATGATGAGCGTCACATAATCATCACATTCATCAAGTTCTTGAGTGCGAATGAATATCTTGGAATAAGAACAAGCTGAATTGAATAGAAGAACAATAGTAATTGCATTAATACTCGAGGTACAGCAGAGCTCCACACCTTAATCTATGGTGTGTAGAAACTCCACCGTTGAAAATACATAAGAACAAGGTCTAGGCATGGCCGTGAGGCCAGCCCCCAAAACATGATCAAAAGATTCAAAGATCTAAAGATGATCAAGGATCCAAAGATTCAAAGATCTCAAGATGAGAATACAATAGTAAAAGGTCCTATTTGTAGAGAACTAGTAGCCTAGGGTTTACAGAAATGAGTAAATGACACAAAAATCCACTTCCGGGCCCACTTGGTGTGTGCTTGGGCTGAGCATTGAAGCTTTTTCGTGTAGAGACTTTTCTTGGAGTTAAACGCCAGCTTTTGTGCCAGTTTGGGCGTTTAACTCCCATTCTTGTGCCAGTTCCGGCGTTTAACACCGGGCAGTTTTGAGCTGATTTGGAACGCCGGTTTGGGCCACCAAATCTCGGGCAAAGTATGAACAATTATACATTGCTGGAAAGCCCAGGATGTCTACTTTCCAACACCGTTGAGAGCGCGCCAATTGGGCTTCTGTAGCTCCAGAAAATTCACTTCAAGTGCAGGGAGGTCAGAATCCAACAGCATCTGCAGTCCTTTTCAGTCTCTGAATCAGATTTTTGCTCAGGTCCCTCAATTTCAGCCAGAAAATACCTGAAATCACAGAAAAACACACAAACTCATAGTAAAGTCCAGAAAAGTGAATTTTAACTAAAAACTAATAAAAATATAATAAAAACTAACTAAAACATACTAAAAACATAATAAAAACAATGCCAAAAAGCGTATAAATTATCCGCTCATGAACACAGCTACTTTATGAGTCTTGGCCGTGGCCCAAAGCACTCTGTCTTCCAGTATTACCACCGGATATATACATGCTACAGGCACATAATTGGGTGAACCTTTTCAGATTGTAACTCAGCTTTGCTAGAGTCCCCAATTAGAGGTGTCCAGGGTTCTTTAGCACACTTTTTTTGCCTTGGATCACAACTTTATTTCTTTCTTTTTCTTTCTTTTTCTCTTTCTCCCCTTTTTTTCGTTTTTTTTTCTTTCTGTATTCACTGTTTTTTCTTGCTTCAAGAATCATTTTTATGATTTTTCAGATCCTCAGTAACATGTCTCCTTTTTCATCATTCTTTCAAGAGCCAACCATTCATGAACAACAAATTCAAAAGACATATGCACTGTTTAAGCATACATTCAGAAAACAAAAGTATTGCCACCACATCAAAATAATTAATCTGTTATAAAATTTAAAATTCATGCGATTCTTCTCTTTTTCAATTAAGAACATTTTTCATTTAAGAAAGGTGATGGATTCATAGGACATTCATAACTTTAAGGCATAGACACTAAGACACTAATGATCACAAGACACAAACATAGATAAACATAAGCATGATTTTTTGAAAAATAGAAAAATAAAGAACAAGGAAATTAAAGAACGGGTCCACCTTAGTGATGGCGGCTTGTTCTTCCTCTTGAAGATCTTATGGAGTGCTTGAGCTCCTTAATGTCTCTTCCTTGCCTTTGTTGCTCCTCTCTCATGATTCTTTGATCTTCTCTAATTTCATGGAGGAGGATGGAATGTTCTTGGTGCTCCACCCTTAGTTGTCCTATGTTGGAACTCAATTCTCCTAGGGAGGTGTTGATTTGCTCCCAATAGTTTTGTGGAGGAAAGTGCATCCCTTGAGGCATCTCAGGGATTTCATGATGAGTGGGATCTCTTGTTTGCTCCATCCTTTTCTTAGTGATGGGCTTGTCCTCATCAATGGGGATGTCTCCCTCTATGTCAATTCCAACTGAATAACAGAGGTGACAAATGAGATGAGGAAAGGCTAACCTTGCCAAGGTAGAGGACTTGTCCGCCACCTTATAAAGTTCTTGGGCTATAACCTCATGAACTTCTACTTCTTCTCCAATCATGATACTATGAATCATGATGGCCCGGTCTATAGTAACTTCGGACCGGTTGCTAGTGGGAATGATTGAGCATTGGATAAACTCCAACCATCCCCTAGCTACGGGCTTGAGGTCATGCCTTCTCAATTGAATCGGCTTCTCTCTTGAATCTCTCTTCCATTGGGCGCCCTCTTCACAAATGTCTGTGAGGACTTGGTCCAACCTTTGATCAAAGTTGACCCTTCTAGTGTAATGGTGTTCATCTCCTTGCATCATGGGCAAGTTGAATGCCAACCTTACATTTTCCGGACTAAAATCTAAGTATTTCCCCTGAACCATTGTAAGCCAATTCTTTGGGTCCGGGTTCACACTTTGATCATGGTTCTTGGTGATCCATGCATTGGCATAGAACTCTTGAACCATTAAGATTCTGACTTGTTGAATAGGGTTAGTAAGAACTTCCCAACCTCTTCTTCGAATCTCATGTCGGATCTCCAGATATTCACTCTTTTTGAGTTTGAAAGGGACCTCGGGGATCACCTTCTTCAAGGCCACAACTTCATAGAAGTGGTCTTGATGCACCCTTGAGATGAATCTCTCCATCTCCCATGACTCGGAGGTGAAAGCTTTTGCCTTCCCTTTCCTCTTTCTAGAGGTTTCTCCGGCCTTGGATGCCATAAATGGTTATGGAAAAATAAAAAACAATGCTTTTACCACACCAAAATTAAAAGGTTTACTCGTCCTCGAGCAAAAGAAGAAAGAAGAGAGTAGAAAAAGAAGAAATAGAGGAGATCGAGGTGGCTTTGTGGTTCGGCCAAAGGGGGAGAAGTAGTGTTTAGGGTGTGTGAAAATGAAGGAGTGAAGATGGGTTTATATAGGGGTGGAGAGACGGGTAGGGTTCGGTTATGGGAGGGTGGATTTGGGAGGGAAAGTGGTTTAAATTTGAATGGTGAGGTAGGTGAGGTTTTATGAAGGATGGATGTGAGTGGTGAAGAGAAAGATGGGATTTGATAGGTTAGGGGTTTTTGGGAAAGAGGTGTTGAGGTGATTGGTGAATGGGTGAAGAAGAGAGAGAGTGGTGGGGTAGATGGGGATCCTGTGGGGTCCACAGATCCTGAGGTGTCAAGGAAAAGTCATCCCTGCACGAAGTGGCGAGCAAAATTGCTCTCTGTGCCAATTCTGGCGTTAAACGCCGGGCTGGTGCCCATTTCTGGCGTTTAACGCCAGTCTGGTGCCCCTTTCTGGCGTTAAACACCCAGAATGGTGCCAGACTGGGCGTTAAACACCCATTTGCTGCCCTTTACTGGCGTTTAAACGCCAGCAGGTTCTTCCTCCAGGGTATGCTGTTTTTCTTTCTGTTTTTCATTCTGTTTTTGCTTTTTCAATTGATTTTGTGACTTCTCATGGTTATCAACCTACAGAAAAACATAAAATAACAAAGGAAAATAGATAAAATATAACATTGGGTTGCCTCCCAACAAGCGCTTTTTAATGTCAGTAGCTTGACAGAGGGCTCTCATGGAGCCTCACAGATACTCAGAGTAATGTTGGAACCTCCCAACACCAAACTTAGAGTTTGAATGTGGGGGTTCAACACTAAACTTAGAGTTTGACAGTGGGGGCTCTGTTTGACTCTGTTTTAAGAGAAGCTCTTCATACTTCCTCTCCATGGTGACAGAGGGATATCCTTGAGCCTTAAACACAAAGGATTCTTCATTCACTTGAATGATCAATTCTCCTCTGTCCACATCAATCACAGCCTTTGCTGTGGCTAGGAAGGGTCTACCAAGGATGATGGATTCATCCATGCACTTCCCAGTCTCTAGGACTATGAAATCAGCAGGGATGTAATGGTCTTCAATCTTCACCAGAACATCCTCTACAAGCCCATAAGCTTGTTTTCTTGAATTGTCTGCCATCTCTAGTGAGATTCTTGCAGCTTGTACCTCAAAGATCCCTAGCTTCTCCATTACAGAGAGAGGCATGAGGTTTACACTTGACCCTAAGTCACACAGAGCCTTCTTGAAGGTCATGGTGCCTATGGTGCAAGGTATTGAGAACTTCCCAGGATCTTGTCTCTTTTGAGGTAATCTCTGCCTAGACAAGTCATCCAGTTCTTTGGTGAGCAAAGGAGGTTCGTTCTCCCAAGTCTCATTACCAAATAACTTGTCATTTAGCTTCATGATTGCTCCAAGGTATTTAGCAACTTGCTCTTCAGTGACATACTCATCCTCTTCAGAGGAAGAATACTCATCAGAGCTCATGAATGGCAGAAGTAAATCCATTGGAATCTCTATGGCCTCAGTGTGAGCCTCAGATTCCCATGGTTCCTCATTAGGGGACTCATTGGAGGCCAGTGGACGTCCATTGAGGTCTTCCTCAGTGGCGCTCACTGCCTCTTCATCCTCTCTAAGTTCAGCCATGTTGATGGCCTTACATTCTCCTTTTGGATTCTATTCTGTATTGCTTGGAAGAGTATTAGGAGGGAGTTCAGTAATTTTCTTGCTCAGCTGTCCCACTTGTGCCTCCAAATTCCTAAAGGAGGACCTTGTTTCAGTCATGAAACTTTGAGTGGTTTTGATTAGATCAGAGACCATGGTTGCTAAGTCAGAGTGGCTCTGCTTAGAATTCTCTGTCTGTTGCTGAGAAGATGATGGATAAGGCTTGCCATTGCTAAACCTGTTTCTTCCACCATTATTATTGTTGAAACCTTGTTGAGGTCTCTGTTGATCCTTCTATGAGAGATTTGGATGATTTCTCCATGACAAATTATAGGTGTTTCCATAGGGTTCTCCCATTTAATTCACCTCTTCCATTGAAGGGTTCTCAGGATCATAAGCTTCTTCTTCAGATGAAGCGTCCTTAGTACTGCCTGGTGTAGCTTGCATTCCAGACAGACTTTGAGAAATCAAATTGACTTCCTGAGTCAATATCTTGTGCTGAGCCAATATGGCATTCAGAGTATCAATCTCAAGAACTCCTTTCTTCTGATTTGTCCCATTGTTCACAGGATTCCTTTCAGAAGTGTACATGAATTGGTTATTTGCAACCATTTTAATTAGTTCTTGAGCTTCTGTAGGCGTCTTCTTCAGATGAAGAGATCCTCCAGCAGAGCTACCCAAAGACATCTTGGACAGTTCAGACAGACCATCATAGAAAATACCTATGATGCTCCATTCAGAAAGCATATCAGAGGGACACTTTCTGATCAATTGTTTGTATCTTTCTCAAGCTTCATAGAGGGATTCTCCTTCCTTCTGTCTGAAGGTTTGGACTTCCACTCTAAGCTTACTCAATTTTTGAGGTGGAAAGAACATTGCCAAGAAGGCATTGACTAGCTTTTCCTAAGAGTTCAGGCTTTCTTTAGGTTGTGAGTCCAACCATATCCTAGCTCTGTCTCTAACATCAAAAGGGAATAGCATAAGTCTGTAGACCTTAGGGTCAACCCCATTAGTCTTGACAGTATCACAGATTTGCAAGAACTCAGCTAAAAACTGATGAGGATCTTCCAATGGAAGTCCATGGAACTTGCAATTCTGTTGCATTAGAGAAACTAATTGAGGCTTAAGCTCAAAGTTGTTTGCTCCAATGGTATGGATAGAGATGCTTCTCCCATAGAAGTTGGGAGTAGGTGCAGTAAAGTCACCCAGCACCTTCCTTGCATTGTTGGCATTGTTGTTGTTTTCGGCTGCCATGGGTTCTTCTTCTTTGAAGATTTCTGTTAGGTCCTCTACAGAGAGTTGTGCCTTAGCTTCTCTTAACTTTCGCTTCAAGGTCCTTTCAGGTTCAGGGTCAGCCTCAACAAGAATGCTTTTGTCTTTGCTCCTACTCATATGAAAGAGAAGAGAACAAGAAAATATGAATCCTCTATGTCACAGTAATGAGATTCCTTGAGGTGTCAGAGGAAAAGAAAAATAGAAGGAAGGAGTAGAGAATTCGAACTTATCAAGAAAGATGGAGTTCGAATTGTGCATTAAGGAATAGTGTTAGTCCATAAATAGAAGCATGTGAGAAGAGGGGAAGAAATTTTCGAAAACAAAGTAAAAGATTTTAAAAACATTTTGAAAAATAGTAATTGATTTTCGAAACTAAGATTGGAAAAAAAATCAAGTGATTTTTGAAAAAGATTTTGAAATTAGAAATTAAAAAGATATGATTGAAAACTATTTTGAAAAAGATGTGATTAAAAATATATGATTGAAAAGATATAGTTTTAAAAAGATATGATTGAGAAGATATGATTGAAAAACAATTTAAAAAGATTTTATTTTAAAAATTAAAGACTTGGCTAACAAGAAAAGATATGATTCAGACATTAAACCTTTCTCAACAGAAAAGGCAACATACTTGAAATGTTGAATCAAATCATTAATTGATAGCAAGTATTTTGAAAATGGAAAGAAATTGATTTTGAAAAAGATTTGATTGAAAAGATTTGATTTGAAAAAGATTTAATTTTGAAAAATTTTGAAAACTTGAAAAAAAAAATTGAATTAAAAACAGAATCTTCCCTCTTGTGCCATCCTGGCGTTAAACGCCCAGAATGGTGCACATTCTGGCGTTTAACGCCCAAAGCACTACCCTTTTGGGCGTTAAACGCCCAGCCAGGCACCCTGGCTGGCGTTTAAACGCCAGTTTGCCTTCCTCACTGGGCGTTTTGAACGCCCAGCTTTTTCTGTGTAATTCCTCTGCTGTACGTTCTGAATCTTCAATTCTCTGTATTATTGACTTGAAAAGACACAAATTAAAAATATTTTTTTGGATTTTTAATAATGAGGAATAATCAAAATGCAACTAAAATCAAATAACAATGCATGCAAGACACCAAACTTAGCAGTTTGTATACTACTGATACTAACAAAATGAGAATGCACATGAGAAACACAAAACACTCAAGTCAAGAGAATTTAAAGATCAGAGCAAGGAAATCATCAAGAACATCTTGAAGATCACTTAAGACACATGAATGAATGCAAGAAGAACAGAAACATGCAATTGACACCAAACTTAAAATGAGACATTATACTCAAAAAAGAAATATTTTTGGTTTTTATGATTTTGTAATTTTTTTTGGATTTTTCGAAAATTAAGTGGAAGAAGAAAATAAAGATATCAAAATTCTTACTGAGAATTCCAGGAATCATGCAATGTTAGTCTAAAGCTTCAGTCTAAAGAAATTAGACATGGCTAGCCAAGCTTCAGCAGGTCATTGCATTCAAGAGCTAAATTGATGAGAATCAATCAGCTTTGGTGATGATCAGAACATCACCTTGAAACACTAGAATTCATTCTTAAGAACTCTGAAGATAAATACCTAATCTAAGCAACAAGATGAACCGTCAGTTGTCCAAACTCAACAATCCCCGGCAACGGCGCCAAAAACTTGGTGCACGAAATTGTGATCATCAATGGCGCCATCAACATGGTACGCTCAATTGCAATCTCAACTCTTTATCACAACTTCGCACAACTAACCAGCAAGTGCACTGGGTCGTCCAAGTAATAAACCTTACGCGAGTAAGGGTCGATCCCACGGAGATTGTTGGTATGAAGCAAGCTATGGTCATCTTGTAAATCTCAATCAGGCAGATTCAAATGGTTATGGATGATATATGAATAAAACATAAAACAAGGATAGAGATACTTATGTAATTCATTGGTGGGGATTTCAGATAAGCGTATGGAGATGCTTTGTCCCTTCCGTCTCTCTGCTTTCCTACTGTCTTCATCCAATCCTTCTTACTCCTTTCCATGGCAAGCTGTATGTTGGGCATCACCGTTGTCAGTGGCTACAATCCCGTCCTCTCAGTGAAAATGTTCAACGCACCCTGTCACGGCACGGCTAATCATCTGTCAGTTCTCAATCAAGTTGGAATAGAATCCAGTGATTCTTTTGCGTCTGTCACTAACGCCTAGCCTTCAGGAGTTTGAAGCTCGTCACAGTCATTCAATCATTGAATCCTACTCAGAATACCACAGACAAGGTTTAGACCTTCTGGATTCTCTTGAATGCCGCCATCAAATCTAGCTTATACCACGAAGATTCTGATTAAGGAATCCAAGAGATAAACATTCAAGCCTTGTTTGCTTGTAGAACGGGAGTGGTTGTCAGGCACGCGTTCATAAGTGAGAATGATGATGAGCGTCACATAATCATCACATTCATCAAGTTCTTGAGTGCGAATGAATATCTTGGAAATAGAACAAGCTGAATTGAATAGAAGAACAATAGTAATTGCATTAATACTCGAGGTACAGCAGAGCTCCACACCTTAATCTATGGTGTGTAGAAACTCCACCGTTGAAAATACATAAGAACAAGGTCTAGGCATGGCCGTGAGGCCAGCCCCCAAAACGTGATCAAAAGATTCAAAGATCTAAAGATGATCAAGGATCCAAAGATTCAAAGATCTCAAGATGAGAATACAATAGTAAAAGGTCCTATTTGTAGAGAACTAGTAGCCTAGGGTTTACAGAAATGAGTAAATGACATAAAAATCCACTTCCGGGCCCACTTGGTGTGTGCTTGGGCTGAGCATTGAAGCTTTTTTGTGTAGAGACTTTTCTTGGAGTTAAACGCCAGCTTTTGTGCCAGTTTGGGCGTTTAACTCCCATTCTTGTGCCAGTTCCGGCGTTTAACGCCGGGCAGTTTTGAGCTGATTTGGAACGCCGGTTTGGGCCATCAAATCTCGGGCAAAGTATGAACTATTAAACATTGCTGGAAAGCCCAGGATGTCTACTTTCCAACGCCGTTGAGAGCGCGCCAATTGGGCTTCTGTAGCTCCAGAAAATCCACTTTGAGTGCAGGGAGGTCAGAATTCAACAGCATCTGCAGTCCTTTTCAGTCTCTGAATCAGATTTTTGCTCAGGTCCCTCAATTTCAGCCAGAAAATACCTGAAATCATAGAAAAATACACAAACTCATTGTAAAGTCCAGAAAAGTGAATTTTAACTAAAAACTAATAAAAATATAAAAAAAACTAACTAAAACATACTAAAAACAATGCCAAAAAGCGTATAAATTATCCGCTCATCAACCTCCCTTCATCATACATCATAATTTCATAATTAATTAGGCATACACCAACACCATTCAATCCTATCTTATGGTCCACTAGTCTAAGTGTCCAGAAATATTATATATTAAATAGAGAAAACCAAAACCATACCTTGGCCGATTATCCTCCACACACGAAACCACCAAAAAGCCAAGATAACTCCAAAAAGCACCAAAGATCAAACTAACAACACATATATCACCAAAATAAAAACCTAGAAACCACAACATACAAAACTATAAGGGTATATGAGGAACTTTACCTTGTCAAAAGGGGATTAGGGCAAAGCCCAACAATTATCCGCTACTAGAGATCACCTAAACAAGCAAAACTACAAAATCTACTCAAAAACTATAACCAAAAATGCACATAAACTAGATCAGGAAAATGGAGCATGAAACGTGATTTTTTTTACCAGATTTTCTTAAATAGAAACGAAGAGCTTGACAAGAGCTTCGTGTGGCCACAAACGACTTGTCAATCGGAGTTCCGTAGCTCAAGTTATGGCTCCCGGAAGGTGATGATGAATAGTAACATCACCCTCTTCTCCTCTCTTCTCTATGCTGCGCCCCCCTTTCTTATTTTGGGGTGGAAATGAGCTGAAATTCTCATTTAATAAGCAATATATGTTGGGCCTTGGGTCCGGTTTGGGTCCGGTCCAACCCGTTAGCGTTTTTGGTCTGTTTGGCCCACTTTGGGCCAAAACCTTTAAGATCAGTGCCCGATTTTCAATTCTAAATTATTTTTGTCCTTTCAAAATAATAAATCAATTTTAAAAAATCTTATTTTTCAAAATACGCGGTACTGGACAGACTAGAGCTGGTACTACCAGCTTAAGTGCCACTACGCATTTTTACAAAAACTTTTCGAAAAAGATACATTTTTCAACTCAGAAAAATTCATTGAAATCAAATTTTACCTTTATATTTTTAAATTAAAACTTCAAAATTTTGAATCTACTTCGAGCACTTAAAAATGATTATTTTACTAAAGCGGTTAAGCCGGTTCTTATAAGCAACGCGACTACCCATTTTTAGTCGTGTGCGTACGCACGGCAAAGGTGTTTTTTTTTAAATATGAATTTTTATGTTTTAAAATACTTTTCTCCAGCTTTCAAAACCTTTTTAACTCTTGTTTAAAGCCTGGTAGGTAGGATTTAGATAGTGAAGCATAATTAGAGCTGTGAGGGAGTTGATCATTGAGAGGGTAATAACTAGCGAGTGAAGAAAGATTGTGAATGGATGATGTAAGCTAAAAAGATTAACGGAAATGCTACTTTATAAATAATATGATTGTGTCCCCGGGTAGTAGGCAGTGGCGATGTCCACTTGCTCTGGGTATGAGATGGGAAAGAAAAATTATGAAAAATGAGTTTAATTATAGAATTTTGGATGAATGTATGCTTGTGATATCTGCACAATAGCAAGGATGGTGGTTCATCCCACTTGCTCCAGGTTAAGGCTTGAGATTTGATAATTATGATGTTCGTTTTAGACTGAAAGAATGTATGTTTGAGATACCTCGGTAGTAGCAAGGATGATGGTTTGTCTCGCTTGCTCCAAGTCAGTGATTGTGACCCCTGGGTAGTAGCAGCAGTAGTGGATTATTCCAGTTGCTCCAGGTTGAGCTTTTAAATACCCACCTGGGTAGTAGCAGCACTAGTGGTTTAATTCCACTTGCTTTGGGTTAAGCAGGTAGTAGAAAGGTGGTTGTAGCTCAAACTCACTTACTCCACAATGGGTGTTTCTGTCCATGGTTAGCTACCTGGACGTGTTGGATTGGCTATATAACCGACAGATGATATCATCAGCCATAGGACAGGCATACATCATATGCATTTGTGTGTCTTGTTTGATTTTGCATTAATTGGGCTTGCCTATGTGATTATTATGCCTACTTGCTAAGTTTGCTACCTGTTGTAATTGTATTCTACTTGTGTTTGTCACTGCCTGCTTGCTTGTCTATGTGGTTCTACTGGAGTTGGAGGTTTTGGAGAAAAGTAGAAAACAGAGGGTTTTCAGTTAGAGTTTAGTTAAGATTCAGAACGTTAGATGACCTACCATATTTATGGTTTACAATTTATTATCTTTAAGTTTTATAATCTATTGTCGGAAGTTCTAGGATCACCTTCGGCTTTCCGGGAACATTATTTGTTAGATATGTGGGTACAGTTACCATGCTAAGAACCTCTAGTTCTCACCCCATACATATTTTGTTATTTTCAGATGTAGGACGTGAGGCACCTCGCTGACGCATGCTGGAAGCTTTTGATAGCGAAGATCTTTGTCTTTTTGGGATTTATTTTTGATATATATATATATATATATATAGATACTTATTATCTCCACTGCTTATATATATGATGTATTAACTTCCACTTAGAGGTTATTTTGGAGAAACAGGTTTTGTAAACTTTGTATTTTGGGTTCTCTTACTTATATATATATATACACTTATGTGCTCTGGCCGGTTTATCTTCGCAAGCCGAGTCTTGAGCCTCGATATTTGTATCTCAGAACTCCTTAGTATATAATCATCTTTAGCTTAATCTTATTTTGTTCCGTTTACCACTGACGTTGACATGAGTGTTGCACTTTTTCTGTTAAACGCTTTTGTTTTCAAACTTTTCTTCAAAGGCTCCTAGATATAGATCTTTTTCAACTATACTATATATATAATAAATCTTTTAGAGGTCGTAATATCTCACCACCTCTCTCTTATGAGTTAAGCATAAGGCTCTGTGTGGTAGGGTATTACAACAGAATCTTGTATATTTAATGAGGTGCATCGCGTCTTGTATCTGGAAACAAAAAATTCTACAACGGGTGAGAACCCGAAGGTTTCCAGTAGGGTAATAGTTCTAAGTAAATACTATATAAAGAAATATGAACCCTATAGATAATCCTAATCCCCAACTTAACTGTGTTCAAGCCTAGGGTTTTTACTAATCCACACAGGGTTAAGTTCGTTGAATTCTCAGCTCTGTAACTATCTCTCGTCTCAGTCGTTTTCAGTACATCCTCATCTCTTCTCAGTCACGTTCATTCCCAATGTCACAATTCCTCAGTTCAGTATTCAGTGTAGCAGTAACAATCACAAGTAATAATCAATGCGAGACAAATACAATCAAAGAGTAAATACAACAATTATTACAATTAATAGTTAAACAAAAGTATTCAAATAGGCAAGCCAGACTAATATGCACACTCAAACAATAGTAATTAGATGAACATGATATATGTCTACTGAGCTTTATCACCACATCTCAAATGAGCGTTACGTATCATCGTTCTCACGAGATTGGGCTCAATATCACATCAAAATTCATAATCATCTTTAGTTTTAATCAAAATTTTGATCAATTTCATAAGTTCTCATATACAGTAACCCCATCAGTTTATCAGTTTATCAATCTCATTAACTCATGAGCGAGACTAACCACCCTCCTCACCGTAGGTGGGACGAACTACCATCCCCATGACATTCTTAACCAAAGTTTTATCTGGGAATAATTCAATTTAATCCATTATAATTCCCCCTCCCCCAGTGTATTCAAAGATTAACAATTGTTTATTCGACTCCATACAGAGGTTAAAAGGGGTTATAAATAGACTGGAAAGGCTAAACAGTTAAAAATCAACATTTCCTAAAATCCTGCGCAGTGGTGCGTACGCACGCCTCATGTGTATGCACGAAACCTAGCTCTGTTTACACAAGAATTCGCATTCGTGCATATACGACCCTCCTGTGTACACGCGAAGGGTCATGCGTACGTACGCGTGGGACCTTGATAAACCCATATTTCATGGTTTATCTTGTGCTCAATTGAGTGGTTTTTATCAACTCTTTACCCACTTATTCATACTATTTGCATGATTTTACATTTGCCTTCCTAATTATGTGCTTTGATTGAAAACATGTTTCTTTGGACTTATATTTGCTTATTATTAATCCTCTCTTATTACCATTAGATGCCTTGATATGTGTGTTAAGTGTTTTCAGATATTATAAGGTAGGAATGGCTTGGAGGATGGGAAGGAAGCATGCAAAAGTGGAAGGAATACAATAAGTTGGAGAAATTGCTAAGCTGTCCAGCCTGATCTCTTCGCACTCAAACGGCTATAACTTAAGCTACAGATGTCCAAACGACATATAATTTGCCACAGCTGCCTCAACGCCAAGCGACGCGAACGCGTGAGTGACGCAGACACATGACCTGGCAGGAACGCAACCGCGCGGCCGCGTGAGCCATGCGGCCCCGTCACTTTTCCGCGACCTGTACGGACCAAAAAGCGCTGGAAGTGACTTCTGGGCTGTTTCTGACCCAGTTTTCGGCCCAGAGAACACAGATTAGAGGCTATAAAGTGGGGGAATGCATCCATTCATTAGAATGCTCTCATAATTTACCTTTCCATGATTTAGATCTAGTTTTGAGGGAGGTTCTCTCCTCTCTCTCTTAGGATTAGGATTTAGGATTTCTCTTAGTTTTACGAGTGACTCTCAATCACAGGTTCTTTATTTTTATTGAATTTACGAACTCTTCCATGTTACAGATTACTCTTTTAAATTAATGTTATTTGAGGTATTTCAGTTTAATATTGCTTTCTTTTATTTACATGATTATTACTTCCCATCTAAAAGCATTTTTATTCCAGCAGCTTCAATTTCCTTTCCTTTTGGTCTTGGTTAAATAATTGGTAACTCTATAGTTATCAAACTCATTATTGATTGAAAATTGGATTTCTTCATTTCATTAATTCATATTCCAATAACTCTAGCCTTTCCCAAGGAAAGACTAGAACTTGAGGATTTGAATTAATTCATCCATTTAACTTACCTTCATAGTTAGAGGTTAACAAGGTGGGAGAAGAATCCAATTCTCTTCATAATTGATAAGGATAACTAGGATAGGACCTCCAGTCTTTATACCTTGCCAAGAGTTTATTTTACTGGTAATTTATTTTACTTGTTATTTAAATATGCTTGTACCCATTGCCCAAATTCCAAAAACCCCAATTTTACCTTTTTTATAGCCAATAATAAGAACATACCTCCCTGCAATTCCTTGAGAAGACGACCCGAGGTTTAAATACTCGATTATCAATTTTAAAGGGGTTTGTTACTTGTGACAACCAAAACGTTTGTACGAAGGGATTTTTGTTGGTTTAGAAACTATATCTACAATGCGACTAGTTTTGTAAAATTCTTTACTAGCAAAAATCTCAACGTCAGACCTGCTTCTGCCAAAAATACTACAAACTCTGCATAATTCAGTTTTCAATACCTATTTTTAAATATGTATAACTTTTGCTACAAACTTTATTTTTCCTTTGTTCTTGGACGGTTTTAAAGATCTCATCAACACCCTTAATTCAAGATATATTTCACATAATTTCAAATTTTGAGCGCCAAATTATAGCCTGTCAAAGTTGGTCAAAATCCCAATTTTACCAAAATTCTGCATAATATCATTTTTACAAGTTTTCAAAACCACCACTTTCAAAACTAATATAAATCAATCCTGGGTACCCTCTACACTCAATCATCAATCCGAAATCATATCCTAGTTATTTCAAGGGCCAATTAACTAATTCCAATTTAACTCCATAGCATATTTCCATTATTCATTCACAATCACCACCACAATACAATTTCACCTTTTTAACACCTCCATTCAGGCTCATAACTTACCAAAAAGGGTGTATTTCACCCAATCACGACCTCTGGTCCAAATTTTCATTTAATAACTGATGAAGAGATTTTTGTTGGTATAGAATTTTACAATAAAATCTCGTTACAAGTATCATTTCTAAACCAACAAACAATCCTTTCATACAAAAAATTGTTTGTCATAAGTACAAACCCCAATAAAAATAACCGAAGTATTCAAATCTTGGGTCGTCTCTCAAAAGAATTGCAGGGAAGTGTTCTTGTTATTGGCTATGAAGTATAATTTGGGGTTTTTGAATAAGGAAACAAGAAACGTAAATGGCAAAAGAAATAAACTAACAACTAGAAAAGCTCTTGGCAAGGTATGAGAATTAGAAGTCCTATCCTCATTATCATCCTCAATTGTGACATCAATTGTCCATTGTTCCCACTTAGTCAACCTCTAACTATGAAGGAAAGTCAAGTGGATAAATCAATTTGATTCCTCAAGTCCTAGCCAACTCCTAAGGAAAGACTAGGTTTAGTGGAATTCAAATCAACTAGCAACTTCTAATTATCAATCAATAAGAGACTTTGACAACTCAAGAGTCACCAATTACTCAACCTAAACCAATAGGAGAAAAATCTACTCTAGCATCCTTCCAAGCATTTTGTCAAACACTTGGGAGGCATAAAACAAAAGCATAGTAAAATAACAAGAGATATAAAATCTAACACTACCAAAGGCAAGGAAATAACAAGAACAAAGCAAATCAGCAATAAAGGAACATGAATCATAAATTGCATTAAAAGAAAATAAGAGAAACAAGAGTGCATCAACATAAAAGTAAAGAATTACAAGGATTGAAATACAAAACTAGAGAGAGCAAATGTAGAGGAGCAAGAATTGATAAAGAAAAAGTAAATTAAAGCATGAATTAAACCTAGATCTAAGAAATTCTAATCTACCTCTAACCTAATTCTAGAGAGAAGAGAGAGCTTCTCTCTCTAGAAACTAACTAAAGCATATAAAACAGCGTACAAGACACCCATTGGGATGAGCCCTTTCCGCTTAGTTTATGGAAAAGCTTGTCATCTTCCAGTTGAAGTAGAGCACAAAGCTTTTTGGGCAGTAAAGGAGTGCAACATGGGAACTGAGAGAGCCGGAGATGAACGGAAGTTGTAACTACTAAAACTGGAAAGCCTTCGCCTAGAAGCTTATGAGAACTCAAGACTATACAAGGAGAAGATGAAGGCTATACATGATCAGCACATCAAGAGGAAAGAATTCCAACCTGGAGATTTAGTCCTCCTTTACAAATCTCGACTGAGGCTCATGCCAGGCAAGTTGAGATCAAGATGGGAAGGTCCATACAGAGTAGAGAAAGCCGAACCGTACGGAGTTTATCACCTAAGTCACCCTTCCAGCTCCGAACTTATCAAGGTTAATGGACATCGCTTAAAGCTGTGCCATGGCAAGAAGATGAAGAAAAACAAGGAGCTTGAGATCTTCCTCTTGGAAGATCCCCACATAGCCGAAGACTGAGCTAGTGAAGCGTCCAACTTACGGACGTTAAAGCAAAGTGCTAGGTGGGAGACAACCCACCATGGTATGATCGTTCCTTTCTTTGTTTTTATTTTCACATTCAATAACCCTTCTCTTTCTTAATACATTTCGTGCATCTGCATTTACATGCTTAAAAAAAAAATTTTTACGCGATGCGACCGCATCATTGACGCGTCCGCGTCGCAGGTGGTTTGGGAAGATTAAGAAACGAACAGAGAGTTACGCAGGAGCGTGGCTGGAGGCGTGCCAATGGCACAAATCACCCCACGCGACCGCCTCACCGACGCGTCCGCATCTAATGGGATCATTGGCCTCCCACGCGACCGCGTCACTCACGCGGCTGCGTGCCCTTGAATTTGACGTAAAATGGGTGCACGACCAAAAGTTGTGCTAGAGTGGTGCTGGCTTGGCGCTGAACGCCCAATTCTTTCCACGCGGACGCATGGCTCACGCGTCTGCGTCTTAGCCTTTTAATGACCACCCACGCGATCGCATGACCCACGCGATCACGTGACCCTAGACTTGGCAAAAATAATATTTCGAATAGAGAGTTGTGATAGTGCGAGGCTACCCTCGCGCCAGTAGCATCAAACGGGTCACACGACCGCATCAATCAGTATAAGCGCAAGTCGCGCGACCGCGTGCCCCACGCGGCTGCGTCTCCTGCGCCGCACAGTGCCCCTAATTTGCCAACTATCTTATCTTTCTTTTCTCCAAATCCTATTCTCTCTCTCTCTCTCTCTCTCTCTCCCCTATTAACAAGGTTTCCTTTTCTTCTTCTCCCCTTACTTTTCTATTATTCTTCTTAATTTTATATGTTATTTTCTTTTTTTTCTCTTTTCCTATTACTTTCACTATCCATATTTTCTTCCCCTTTTCTTTTCTTCTTTCTTTTAATTGGTGTTGGAATTTATTTGGGTCATTGTTTTGCTTGTAAATTGTTAAAAAATATTGTTTGACAATTATATATTTCTTTTAGGGTTGCTTGCATGTTTAATCTAATACTTTCCATACCTTAGTTACCATGCATGCTATGTGTTTGTGAAAAAGCCCGTATGGCATCATGCACTTTTCTACATTATTCTATTCTACTATTCAATGCTTGCTTTTCACAAATTCCCTTTACTATTTTATTAATTAATTTAATTGTCAATACAAACGTGATAGTTTGTTACGAAGTGATGCTTGATCTATGCTACTCGTGCCCTTGCCGGCATGCCAATAAATATCTTGCATCTACTTACCCTCTAATGCACTTATTTTATTCCCTTTGATGAACTTTTCACATGTTGTCATAACCATGTGTTCCCTTCATTCATCTTTACCGTGCATTGACTATCACTCACTCAACCCTCTTCCTTGCTTTATCTCTTTAAATTTAATTTACTTTCTCTCTCCTTTTTCAGAATGGCCACTAAGAAAGGCAAAGAGAAAGCTACCCCCAAACCCATAGCAAGGAAAGGAACAAAAAGAGCATTAGTGGCAGAACCTTCTTCAACTGCAGTCAAGCCCTCAACAAAAAGAATTAAAAGGATCATAAAGGTTGATGAAAAGGAGAGAGCTTTCCCAGCAAAGGACACTGCACGATTTCTAAATCGCTACTGTGAGCAGATATTTCCTATTATGGCAGCTCAGAATTACAACAACGAACACCTTCTCATCCTTCCGCCTCGTATTGCCGCCGTTGTTGAGCCGCAAATTGCACAAAGACACTGGGGAATTTTTACAAAAACAGCCAAGGCAGGTCAATCTTTCTTGGGTAGTTGAGTTCTACTCCAATTTTAACCTGCCAACCCTGCAGTCTGTCTATATACGTCAGAAGCAAGTTCCTATTATAGAAGAAGCCATTCATCGAGCCTTAGCTCTTCCACCTGCTCCAGAAGGATTGGACGCCTTTTAGAAAGTCACAATCAAGCGCCAGGCATACACCTTTGACTGGGACGCTGTTCTCAGAGTTATCGCTCAACCTGGCAGCAAATGGATCTTCGGATACCATCGTTCCCGTTCTAAGGGAATCTCGGCTCTGCACTTACCTTAGAGGCTCACGTATGGGCACAGATTATGTCCCACTATGTTTTCCCGAGTACACATGAGTCCTCCTTCACCACAGACATGGCAGTTCTACTATGGTGCATCCTCACAGACCAGCCTCTTAATTTACCAAGACATATCTGGAATGCTATGGAATATGTACAGATCGCAGGCAACCTACCTTTCCCCGCCTTGGTCTCTGATCTTATCTCAGCAGCCGGAGTATCCTACAGAGTTAGAGACACCAAAGCTATACTTCCACGGGATGATCAGTACGTCCCCAACGGGAGATATCTCAGGCCACAACTTGCCACTATCAGCCAGTCCACAGAGGATGATGCAGCTCATCCACCATCTACTAGTCAGCTGCTGCACCAAATACTGAAGCGATTGGACCAACAAGAAAAGAAAGCAAAGCTCCGAGAGCGCCGTAACCACCGCCGTTTCAAACACTTCAAGGAGCTACTTACAGGCAATCACAGACCCGATGACGATCCAGGCACTCCGGACTCTACTTTTTTCACCAGCACAGGGAGCCACGACGGTCCCGACTGTGGAGACACTGCCAGCAGCCTACCACTGTTCTTGACAGATGGCACCGAGGACAGTGCAAATCCTTAAGTGTGGGGAGGTCGGTCAGTACCTAACTTCCGGAGGTAATTTTTCTTCCCTAAACACCAATAAATTAGGATATTTAGTTAGTTTTTCTTTCTTTTGTAGAATAGGATAAATTACATAGTAATAGATTAGTTGCATGCATGTTCTACTTGATTGAAAAAACAATAAGTTTCTTCTAAAACTCTATCTTTGGAACAAAATTTTACTAATTTTAATTAAAACTCTTATGTTAAATTTGCTTGAAGTTGTATTTGGAACATGATTTTTAAAGCTAAAGAACACACAACCTGTGAGAATTGAGCCTTTATGCATGGTTACATTATTTAACCATATTTGTTTTATTCTTGTGTGTTTATTTCTCTATGGTTGTAACCTATATTTTGTTCCATCCTATATGTCTAATGTTTAATATATTTATATGCTGCATATGATTGAGGCCATTAATTATTTAGCTCACTTATCCAAATTAAGCCTACCCTTTCAATTACCTTTGTTAGCCACTTTGAGCCTTTAAATCCCATTTGTTCTATAATTTACCACATTACTAGCCTTAAGCGGAAAAACAACTATATACCCCAATTTGAATCTTTGGTTAGCTTAAGATAGAATTGTGTGTGCTAATTAAGTATGGAAAATTGTGGGAACAAAAGATAATAAGGGGATATGTCATGATAACACAAAGGGAATTTGGACACCTACTCATGTGGAACTATGAAATTCAAAAATATCCATGTGCATTGATAAGCTATGTTAAAAAAAATTATATATATATTCAATAAATAAATAAGGGGACAAAATTACCCCAATGTTGAGTTAAGAATTCAAAGGTCAATGCATGTATGATAGAATTAAAATAAATAGTTGATACATGAGTATGGAATGTGAAAGAGAATTCTGGGTAGCTAGGTACGAACTCCATAGTTATATAAAATATATAGGTTATGTTAGAGTTTGAGTTAATTAAATATTCAATTTATAAGCTCACTTAACCATATATGTATCCTTACCCTTACCTTGGCCCCGTTACAACCTTGAAAAGACCTCATGATGTTGCATTGGTATACTAAATATTGTTGATTGATTAGGAAAAGAACAAAATTTAGGGAGCATGATTAGAGAAGGATAGAGTGATTACCCTATACACTGGAGAGATTAGAATATACATACATCATCAGTGAGGGTTCAATGCTTAAAATTCTATGTTCCCTGCTTTCATGAGCTACCTTCTTGCATTTTTTATCTGTTCTTACTGTATGACAATTGAATTAGTGGAGCTTGATTTGTAATTGTTTTGAAGAGCTTATTTATTCTTGATCAAGTGGACAAGAATCATATAGTTGCATTCACATATATAGGTTGCATTGCATTACATGAGTTTTTACATGTTCCTACTCATTTATTTTATCTCCTTCAACTAAGCATGAGGACATGCTAATGTTTAAGTGTGGGGAGGTTGATAAACCACTATTTTATGGTTTATAATGTGTTTAATTGTGTGGTTTTATCATGATCTTTACCCACTTATTCATATAATTAGCATGCATTTATATTTCCTTCCTAAAACTACTACATGATTGAAAACTTACTTCCTAGAGACTTTTAATTAGGTATTTTGATTCTCCTTTATCCCATTCGATGCCATGATCTGTGTGATAAGCGTTTCAGGCTTTATAGGGCATGAATGAATTAGAGATTGGAAAGGAAGTTTGCAAAAAATGGAAGGAATACAAGAAATTAAGGAGATGACCAGCGAAAAGTGACGCGGTCGCATGGCTCACGCGACCGTGCGAAAGAGAGAAAATCGCAGTGACGCGACCGCATGGCTCATGCGACCGCGTGGATTGGAAAAGCATAAGTGACGCGGAGGCATAGACGACGCGCCCGCATGGGAAAGCAAAACGCCGAATGACGCGTCCGCATGAATGACGCGACCGCGTGGCGTACGCGATCTGCAGAACTTCAGAAGTCGCTGGCAGAGTTTCTGGGCCAGATTTCAACCCAGTTTTCGGCCCATAAACACAGACTAGAGCCAGGGAACATGCAAAAACAGAGAACAACAATTCATTCCGCATAATTTTTAGTTTTAGATCTGAATTGGCTCCTCCCCTATGTTTTTATCACTTGACATTCATAATTAGGATTTTTTGGAAGATTTTGCTTCTTAGCTTTTGAGAAGAGGCCACCTCCGGTACTAGTCATTATACTTTGCTATTTGCTTTTTACTTATTCTTCCATGTTCTTAATCCTCCTAGAGTTGACATTGGCTTATTTTTACAAGTTATTAATATAGACTATTTTTATTTTTAATTAATCCTTTTCATTATTATTTATCATGTCTCTTTTTAATTCCCTTTCCTATGTTATGAGTTCTACATTCACAATGAGCGAGTAGTTCTCTTACTTGATGGGGAGTTGATTGAAAGGAACCCTTGAGTTGGGGTATGATGAGCGGATAATTTATACGCTTTTTGGCATTGTTTTTACATAGTTTTTAATGAGTTCAAGCTACCTTTAGGGATGTTTTCATTAGTTTTTATGTTAAATTCACATTTCTGGACTTTACTATGAGTTTGTGTGTTTTTCTGTGATTTCAGGTAAATTCTGACTGAAATTGAGGGATTTGAGCAAAACTCTGAAAAAAGGCTGACAAAAGGACTGCTGATGCTGTTGGATTCTGACCTCCCTGCACTCGAAATGAATTTTCTGGAGCTACAGAACTCCAATTGGCGCGCTCTCAACGGCGTTGGAAAGTAGACATCCAGGGCTTTCCAGCAATATATAATAGTCCATACTTTATTCGAAGAATGACGACGTAACTTGGCGTTGAACGCCAAGTACATGCTCCTTTCTAGAGTTAAACGCCAGAAAAACGTCATGATCCGGAGTTGAACGCCCAAAACACGTCATAACTCAAAGTTCAACTCCAAGAGAAGCCTCAGCTCGTGGATTGATCAAGCTCAGCCCAAGCATACACCAAGTGGGCCCCGGAAGTGGATTTATGCATCATTTACTTACTCATGTAAACCCTAGTAGCTAGTCTAGTATATATAGGACATTTATCTATTGTATTAGACATCTTTTGACCACTTTAAATCTTTGATCATTCGATCACTTGATCATGGAGAGGGCTGGCCATTCGGCCATGCCTGAACCTCTTTCACTTATGTATTTTCAACGGTGGAGTTTCTGCACACCATAGATTAAGGGTGTGGAGCTCTGCTGTACCTCAAGTATTAATGCAGTTCTATTTTCTTTTATTCAAATCTCTCTTATTCTTATTCCAAGATATTCATTCGTACCCAAGAACATGATGAATGTGATGATTAAATAACCATCATTCTCATTCTCACTTATGAACGCGCGTGATTGACAACCACTTCCGTTCTACATGCAACAGAGCTTGAATGTGTATCTCTTAGATTCCCCAACAGAATCTTCGTGGTATAAGTTAGATAGATGGCGGCATTCATGAGGATCCGAAAAGTCTAAACCTTGTCTATGGTATTCCGAGTAGGATCCTGGGAATCCGGAAAGTCTAACCTTGTCTGTGGTATTCCGAGTAGGATTCCGGTAATGAATGACTGTGACGTGCTTCAAACTTGCAAGTGCTGGGCGTTAGTGACAGACGCAAAAGAATCAAGGGATTCTATTCCAGTAGGAGCGGGAACCAACCAGTGATTAGCCGTACTGTGACAGAGTGCGTGAGCATTAGTTTTCACTGCGAGGATGGGATGTAGCCATCAACCATGGGTGATGCCTCCAGACGATTAGCCGTGCGATTGACAACCGCATAGGATCATTTTCCCGAGAGGATTGAAAGTAGCCACCGCTGATGGTGAACCCCTATACACAGCTTGCCATGGAAAGGAGTAAGAAGGATTGAGTAGAAGCAGTGGGAGAGCAGGCGTCCGTGAGCCATACAGCATCTCCATGCACTTATCTGAAATTCTCACCAATGAATCTGCATAAGTATTCTATCCCTTTTATTATTCCTATTTTATTATTCCTATTTTCGAACCCATAAATAATGTTTAATCCGCCTGACTGAGATCTACAAGGTGACCATAGCTTGCTTCATACCTACAATCTCTGTGGATTCGACCCTTACTCACGTAAGGTTTATTACTTGGACGACCCAGTACACTTGCTGGTTAGTTGAACGGAGTTGTGAATTCAGCTGGTGCCCCTTAGAAGCCTTCATCTCAAAATAATTAGAACATGGATCACAATTTCGTCCACCAAGTTTTTGGCGCCGTTGCCGGGGATTGTTCGAGTATGGACAACTGACGGTTCATCTTGTTGCTCAGATTAGGTAATTTTCTTTTCAAAAATCTTTTTCAAAATTTTTCTTTTATTTTTCGTTTTTCAAAACTTTATTTTCGAAAAAATTTAATAAAAATCCAAAAAAATCATAAAATCATAAAAAATCAAAAATATTTTGTGTTTCTTGTTTAAGTCTTGAGTAAAATTTTAAGTTTGGTGTCAATTGCATGCTTTCAAAAATTTTTCTTGCATTTTTCGAAAATTTCATGTATTCATAGTGTTCTTCATGATCTTCAAGTTGTTCTTGATAAGTCCTCTTGTTTGATCTTGATGTTTTCTTGTTTTGTGTTGTTTGTTGTTTTTCATGTGCATTTTTGCATTCATATTTTTCATGCATTAAAGATTTCTAAGTTTGGTGTCTTGCATGTTTTCTTTGCATCAAAAATTTTTCAAAATTATGTTCTTGATGTTCATCATGATCTTCAAAGTGTTCTTGGTGTTCATCTTGACATTCATAGCATTCTTGCATGCATTCATGGTTTTGATCTAAAAATTTCATGCATTGAGTATTTTTGTTGTTTTTCTCTCACATAATTAAAAATTCAAAAATCAAAAAAATATCTTTTCCTTATTTCCCTCCAAAATTTCGAAATTTTGGGATTGACTTGGTCAAAAATTTTCAAACTTAGTTGTTTCTTACAAGTCAAGTCAAAATTTCAATTTTAAAAATCTTATCTTTTCAAAATCTTTTTCAAAAATCATATCTTTTTCATTTTTTTTATTATTTTCGAAAATTTTAAAAATTATTTTTCAAAAATCTTTTTCTTATCTTTATATCATATTTTCAAAAATTAGCTAACAATTAATGTGATTGGTCCAAAAATTTGAAGTTTGTTACTTTCTTGTTAAGAAAGGTGCAATCTTTAAATTCTAGAATCTTATCTTGTAGTTTCTTGTTAGTTAAGTAATTTTAAAAATTAAATCTTTTTCAAAATATCTTTTTCTTACAAATCTTTTTATCTTTTTATCTTATCTTTTTCAAAAACTTTATCTTTTTCAAAATTTAATTTTAAAATATCTTATCTAACTTACTATCTTCTTATCTTTTTCAATTTTGATTTCAAATCTTTTTCAATCAACTAACTAACTTTTTGTTTGTTTCTTATCTTTTTCAAAACCACCTAACCACTTTTCCCTCTTCTATTTTCGAAAATATCTCTCTCTTTTTCAAAAATTCTTTTTAATTAATTAATTGTTTCATGCTTTAATTACATTTTATCTCTAATTTTCGAAAATCACTAACCTCTTTTTCAAAATTATTTTTGAATTCTCTCTTCTCTTTTCTTCTTCTATTTAATTATTTAATTATTAACACTTCTCTTCACCTATCTTCATCCATAAATCCGAATCCATTCTTCATTCTTCTACCCCTTTCTTTTTCTACTAACATAAAGGAATCTCTATACTGTGACATAAAGGATTCCTTTTTCTTTTCTTGTTTTCTTCTCTTTCATATGAGCAGGAACAAGGATAAAGGCACTCTTGTTGAAATTGATCCAGAACCTGAAAGGACTCTGAAGAGAAAATTAAGAGAAGCTAAATTACAACAATCCAGAATTAACCTTTCAGAAATTTTCGAACAAGAGAAGGAGATGGCCGAAAATAATAATAATAATGCAAGGAGAATGCTTGGTGACTTCACAAAACCAACGTCCAAGTTTGATGGAAGAAGCATCTCCATTCCTGCCATTGGAGCCAATAACTTTGAGCTTAAGCCTCAACTAGTTGCTTTAATGCAACAAAACTGCAAGTTTTATGGACTTCCGTCTGAAGATCCTTATCAGTTTTTAACTGAGTTCTTGCAAATCTGCGAGACTGTAAAGACAAATGGAGTTGATCCTGAAGTCTACAGACTCATGCTTTTCCCTTTTGCTGTAAGAGACAGAGCTAGAATATGGTTGGATTCACAACCCAAGGATAGTCTGGACTCATGGGATAAGCTGGTCACTGCCTTCTTGGATAAATTCTTTCCTCCTCAAAAGCTAAGCAAGCTGAGAGTGGATGTTCAAACCTTCAAACAAAAAGATGGTGAATCCCTCTATGAAGCTTGGGAAAGATACAAGCAGCTGACCAAGAGATGTCCATCTGACATGTTTTCAGAATGGGCCATATTAGATATATTCTATTATGGTCTCTCTGAATTTTCGAAAATGTCATTGGACCACTCTGCAGGTGGATCTATCCACCTGAAGAAAACGCCTGAAGAGGCTCAAGAACTCATTGACATGGTTGCAAACAACCAGTTCATGTACACTTCTGAGAGGAATTCCGTGAACAATGGGGTACCTCAGAAGAAAGGAGTTCTTGAAATTGATGCTCTGAATGCCATATTGGCTCAGAACAAAATGTTGACTCAACAGGTCAACATAATCTCTCAAAATCTGAATGGATTGCAACATGCATCCAACAGTACTAGAGAGGCAGCTTCTGAAGAAGCTTATGATCCTGAGAACCCTGCCATGGCAGAGGTTAATTACATGGGTGAACCTTATGGAAACACCTATAATTCATCATGGAGAAATCATCCAAATTTCTCATGGAAGGATCAACAAAAGTCTCAACAAGGCTTTAACAATGGTGGACGCAATAGGCTGGGCAATAGCAAGCCATATCCATCATCTTCTCAGCAACAGACAGAGAACTCTGAACAAAACAATTCTAATTTAGCCAATATAGTCTCTGATCTGTCAAAGGCCACTTTCAGTTTCATGAATGAAACCAGATCTTCCATCAGGAATCTGGAGGCACAAGTGGGCCAGCTGAGTAAGAAAGTTATTGAAACTCCTCCCAGTACTCTCCCAAGCAATACAGAAGAGAATCCAAAAGAAGAATGCAAGGCCATTGACATAATCAAAGAGGCCGAATACACAAGGGAGGAGGGGAACGAAAATCCTAGTGAGGAAGACCTCTTGGGACGTCCCTCAAGCAAGAAGGAGTTTCCTATTGAGGATCCAAAGGAATCTGAGGCTCATACAGAGACCATAGAGATTCCATTAAATCTCCTTCTGCCATTCATGAGCTCTGAAGACTATTCTTCCTCTGAAGAGGATGAAGATGTAACTGGAGAGCAAGTTGCTCAATATTTAGGAGCTATCATGAAGCTGAATGCCAAGTTGTTTGGTAATGAGACTTGGGAAAGTGAACCTCCCTTGCTCATTAATGAACTGGATACTTGGATTCAGAAAATTCTACCTCAAAAGAAACAAGATCCTAGGCAAGTTCTTAATACCATGTACCATAGGCACCATGAGCTTTGAAAAAGCTCTATGTCATCTGGGATCAGGGATAAATCTTATGCCACTCTCTGTAATGGAGAAGCTGGGGATCATTGAGGTACAACCTGCCTTGTTCTCATTACAATTGGCAGACAAGTCCATGAGACAAGCTTATGGAATAGTAGAGGACGTGCTAGTAAAGGTTGAAGGCCTTTTCATCCCTACTGATTTCATAATCCTAGACACTAGGAAGGAAGATGATGAATGCATCATCCTAGGAAGACCTTTCCTAGCCACAGCAGGAGCTGTGATAGATGTCAACATAGGTGAGTTAGTCCTTCAATTGAATGGGGACTACCTTGTGTTTAAGGCACATGGCCATCCCTCTGTGACAAAAGAGAGTAAGCATGAAGAGCTTCTCTCAGTTCAGAGTCAAGAAGAGCCCCCACAGTCAAACTCTAAGTTTGGTGTTGTGAGGCCACAACCAAACTCTAAGTTTGGTGTTCAAACTCCATATCCAAACTCTAAGTTTGGTGTTGGAACCACACTTAAATTGACCTGATCATCTTGTGGCTCCATGAGAGCCACTGTCAAGCTATTGACATTAAAGAAGCGCTTGTTGGGAGGCAACCCAATTTTATTTATCTAATTTTATTTTGTTTTTTTTCTTTGTTATTTTTGTGTTTAATTAGGTACATGATCATGAGGAGTCATGAAAAAAATCAAAAAATTAAAAACAGAGTCAAAAACAGAAGAAAAAAATTTTTCACCCTGGAGGACGCACAGGCTGGCGTTCAACGCCAGTAAGGTGCATCTGGCTGGCGTTCAACGCCAGAACAGAGCACCATTCTGGCGCTGAACGCCAGAAACAAGCAACAACCTGGCGTTAGACGCCAGGAACGTGCACAGAGAGGACAAACTGGCGCTGAACGCCAGAAACAAGCATGAAACTGGCGTTCAACGCCAGAAACATGCATTACATGGGCGTTGAACGCCTAGAACATGCACCAATGGGCGTTTGAACGCCAGAATGATGCATGAAGGCATTTTACATGCCTATTTGGTGCAGGGATGGAATTCCTTGACACCTCAGGATCTGTGGACCCCACAGGATCACCTCAGGATCTGTGAACCTCACAGGATCCCCACCTACCTCGCCCTCTCTCTCTCCATTCATGGTCATCCCTTCTGTTTTTCATTCACCACCTATATTTATCCACTCTTCCCCATACACACCACCTACCTTTACAATTCATATTCTCCTTCCCACCCAATCCCACCCATATAGCCGAATCCATCTCCCCTTGGTGCACGAAATTGCAATAACACTTTTGCAATCCCGCACAACTAACCAGCAAGTGCACTGGGTCGTCCAAGTAATACCTTGCGTGAGCAAGGGTCGATCCCACGGAGATTGTCGGCTTGAAGCAAGCTATGGTTACCTTGTAAATCTTAGTCAGGATATCAGAAATTATCAGGATTGATTGTAAAAAGCAAAAGAACATGAGAAAGGTACTTGTTTTGCAGTAATGGAGAATAGGCTGAGGCTTTGGAGATGCTCCATCTTCCGAATCTCTGCTTTCCTACTGTCATCTTCATCAAGCACGCATGTCTCCTTCCATGGCAAGCTGTATGTAGGGTTTCACCGTTGTCAGTGGCTACCTCCCATCCTCTCAGTGAAAATACGTCCCTGATGCTCTGTCACAGCATAGGCTAATCATCTGTCGGTTCTCAATCAGGCCGGAATAGAATCCAGTGATTCTTTTGCGTCTGTCACTAACGCCCCGCCTTCAGGAGTTTGAAGCACGTCACAGTCATTCAATCATTGAGTCCTACTCAGAATACCACAGACAAGGTTTAGACCTTCCGGACTCTCTTGAATGCCACCATCAGTTCTAGCTTATACCACGAAGATTCCGATTAAAGAATCCAAGAGATATCTACTTAATCTAAGGTAGAACAGAGGTGGTTGTCAGGCACATGTTCATAGTTGAGAATGATGATGAGTGTCACAGATCATCACATTCATCCGGGTTAGGAGCAAGTGATATCTTAGAATGGAAGCAAGCATGATTGAATAAGAAACAGTAGTAATTGCATTAATCCATCAAGACACAACAGAGCTCCTCACCCCCAACCATGGGGTTTAGAGACTCATGCTGTGGAAGGTACACAAGAAACGTGTAAAAAATGTCATGAGGTCATAAGGTACGGATACAATGTCAAAAGATCCTATAAATAGTAAACTAGTATCCTAAGGTTTACAGAAATGAGTAAATGACAGAAAAATCCACTTCCGGGCCCACTTGGTGTGTGCTTGGGCTGAGCAATGAAGTAATTTCGTGTAGAGACCTTTTCTGGAGTTAAACGCCAGCTTTCATGCCAGTTTGGGCGTTTAACTCCAAGTTTTATGCCAGTTCTGGCGTTTAACGCTGGAATTTCTGATGCTGATTTGCTACGCCGGTTTGGGCCATCAAATCTTGGGCAAAGTATGAACTATCATATATTGCTGGAAAGCCCAGGATGTCTACTTTCCAATGCCGTTGAGAGCGCGCCAATTGGTCTTCTGTAGCTCCAGAAAATCCACTTCGAGTGCAGGGAGGTCAGAATCCAACAGCATCTGCAGTCCTTTTCAGTCTCTGGATCAGATTTTTGCTCAGAACCTTCAATTTCAGCCAGAAAATACCTGAAATCACAGAAAAACACACAAACTCATAGTAAAGTCCAGAAAAGTGAATTTTAACTAAAAACTAATAAAAATATAATAAAAACTACTAAAAGATACTAAAATCATACTAAAAATAATGCCAAAAAGCGTATAAATTATCCGCTCATCACAACACCAAACTTAAATTGTTGCTTGTCCCCAAGCAACTGAAAATCAAAATAGGATGAAAAGAAGAGAATATACTATAGACTCCAAAATATCAAAGAAACATAGCTCCAATTAGATGAGCGGGACTAGTAGCTTTTTGCCTCCGAACAGTTTTGGCATCTCACTCTATCCTTTGAAGTTCAGAATGATTGGCATCTATGAGAACTCAGAACTCAGATAGTGTTATTGATTCTCCTAGTTAAGAATGATGATTCTTGAACATAGCTAGTGTATGAGTCTTGGCTGTGGCCCAAAGCACTTTGTCTTCCAGTATTACCACCGGATACATACATGCCACAGACACATAATTGGGTGAACCTTTTTAGATTGTGACTCAGCTTTGCTAAAGTCCCCAATTAGAGGTGTCCAGGGTTCTTAAGCACACTCTTATTGCTTTGGATCACATCTTTATTTCTTTTTCTTTTTCTCTTTTCTTTTTTTTTTCGAATTTTTTTTTTTGTATTCACTGCTGTTTCTTGCTTCAAGAATCAATTTGATGATTTTTCAGATCCTCAATAACAGTTCTCTTTCTCCTCATTCTTTCAAGAGCCAATAATTTTAACATTCTCAACACAACAAATTCAAAAGACATATGCACTGTTCAAGCATTCATTCAGAAAACAAAAAGTATTGTCACCACATCAAACTAATCCAACTAGTTTCAAGGATAAATTTCGAAACCCTGTACTTCTTGTTCTTTTGTGATTAAAGCATTTTTCTTTTAAGAGAGGTGATGGATTCATAGGACATTCATAGCTTTAAGGCATAAACTTAAATTTTATTAATTATGAATTAAGAACAAGACTCAGAAAATAAATATAAGATAAAACTAGAAATAGAAAAATAAAAATAAAAATAAAAAAACGAAAAAGAGTAGGCTCCTAATGATAGAGGTTTTCACAGAGTTAGGACTCAACAACCTTGATTTTGAGAAGTGGATGCTCCCTCAGCTTGAGAGGAGAGCTTTTGGCGTTTCATCTCTTGAATCTCACGCCCCTGCTTCTCTTGTTCCTTCAGCAATTTGCAGAGCATGCAGTTTTGATTCTGCTGTTCTTCCTTAAGTTGCTCCATAGTCTCTTACAACTTGTTGATAGATGCCTCTAGGCTGGCCCAGTAGCCAATTTCAGGGAATTCAGGGAGGAACTCATGCGCCCTCCTTTTGATAGAGTTGTCTTGCACTTGTCCTTCCATTGACTTCTTGGTGATTGGATGTTCAATGGGTATGAACTCATCTACTCCCATCTTCACCCCAGCCTCTTTACAGAGCAAGGAGATCAAGCTTGGGTAAGCCAATTTGGCTTCAGTGGAATTTTTATTTGCAATTGTGTAGATCTCACAAGCAATCACATGATGCACCTCCACTTCTCTTCCAAGCATAATGCAATGAATCATCACTGCTCTCTTGATGGTGACCTCAGAACGGTTGCTAGTGGGCAATATGGAACGCCCAATAAAGTCTAGCCAACCTCTTGCAATTGGTTTGAGGTCTCCCCTCTTGAGTTGGTTTGGGACACCCTTTGAATTGGTTATCCACTTAGTTCCAGGGAGGCATATGTCCTCTAGAACTTGATCCAACCCTTTATCTACTCTCACCATCCTCCTATTGAAGGAGTCAGGATCATCTTGCAGTTGAGGCAACTTGAAGATTTCTCTTATTTTGTCCAGATGGAAGTACATAACTTTTCCTCTGACCATGGTTCTGTAGGTATGGTAAGCGGTTCCAGTCATTCTCTGCTTATCTGTCAGCCACAGATTGGAGTAGAATTCCTGAACCATGTTCCTTCCAACCTTTGTCTCAGGATTGGTTAGAACTTCCCATCCTCTGTTTCGAATTTGCTCTTGGATCCCCGGATATTCATTTTCTTTCAGATCAAATTTCACTTCCGGGATCACTGACCTCAGACCCATTATTTTGTGATAATGGTCTTCATGTTCTTTGGTTAAGAACTTCTCTTGATTCCAAAGATTCTTTAGATTATTCTCTTTCTTGCCTCTTACATTGGTTTGTTTTCCCTTAGGAGCCATGATATTGGTGAATCTTGGCTTAGTGATCACGGAAAAGCACACCAAACTTAGAGGTTTGCTTGTCCTCAAGCAAAAGAAAAGAAAGAAGAGAGAGAGAGAGAGAGAAGGGAAATTCGAATGGTGTGGGCAAGGGGGTTCCAAACGTGAATTTATAAGGGTGGGGAGAAGAGATTTCGAAAAAAATAAAAATTAGAAAGGAGATTTGAGAAGATATGGAAGGAAATTGAGAAAAGGGTGAGTTTTTGAAGAAGATTTGGGATTAATTTGAAATAGATTTGAAGAATGGTTTTGATTTGTGAAGATTTGAAAGTGAATGATGAAAGGTTGAAGTGCATTTATATAGAAGAGTATGGTTAAAAAGAGGAAAGTTTGAAAAAATTTGGGTTGAAAACAAAAATGTGGTCCCCCCACCTTTCTGGCGTTAAACGCCCAGAATGGCACCCATTCTGGCGTTTAACGCCCATTTGCTACCCCTTTTGGGCGTTTAACGCCCAGCCAGGTGCCCTGGCTGGCGTTAAACGCCAGAAATCCTTTGTCACTGGGCGTTTTTTCAGAACGCCCAGGATGCTGCACACCTGGCGTTAAACGCCCAGAATGGTGCCCATTCTGGCGTTTAACGCCCAAAATGGCACCATTCCTGGCGTTAAACACCCAGAATGGTACCCATTCTGGCGTTTAACGCCCAAAATGCCCCTTACTGGCGTTTTTTCGCCAGTAGGCTCATTTTCTCTACTTTTTGAGCTGAATCCTTCTGTAACTCTGTGAATTCCTTCATTTTTGATACTTGCCTCTGTAAGAACAATTCATACAACCTTCCAATGACTGGGTTGCCTCCCAGCAAGCGCTTCTTTACTGTCTTTAGCTGGACCTTCACTGAGAATCACTCAAGTCTCAGTTTTGAGCATTCCTGCTCAAAATTGCCTTCAAGATAATGCTTGATTCTCTGTCCATTAACAATGAACTTTTTGTTAGAATCAATATCTTGAAGCTCAACATATCCATATGGTGACACTCCTGTGATCACATACGGACCCCTCCACCGGGATTTGAGTTTTCCTGGAAACAATTTGAGCCTGGAGTTGAAGAGCAGAACTTTTTGTCCTGGCTCAAAGACTCTGGTTGACAATCTCTTGTCATGCCACTTCTTTGCCTTTTCCTTATAAATTTTTGCATTTTCAAAGGCATTGAGTCTGAACTCCTCTAGCTCATTTAACTGGAGCAATCTTTTTTCACCAGCTAACTGAGCATCCATGTTTAGGAATCTGGTTGCCCAGTAGGCTTTATGTTCCAGTTCCACAGGCAAATGACAGGCCTTCCCATACACCAATTGGTATGGAGAGGTCCCTATAGGAGTCTTGAATGCTGTTCTGTATGCCCACAGAGCATCATCCAAGCTCTTTGCCCAATCCTTTCTTCGGGCCATCACAGTCTGTTCTAGGATTCTTTTTAGCTCTCTGTTAGAGACTTCAGCTTGCCCATTTGTCTGTGGATGATACGGAGTTGCCACTCTATGGCTGATTCCATATCTAACCATAGCAGAGTATAGCTGTTTGTTGCAGAAATGAGAGCCCCCATCACTGATTAGTACTCTGGGAACACCAAATCTGCTGAAGATGTGTTTCTGGAGGAATTTTAGCACGGTCTTGGTATCATTAGTGGGTGTAGCAATTGCTTCTACCCACTTAGATACATAGTCTACCGCCACCAGAATGTAAGTGTTTGAGTGAGATGGTGGGAATGGCCCCATGAAGTCAATTCCCCATACATCAAACAATTCTATCTCTAATATCCCTTGTTGAGGCATGGCATATCCGTGAGGCAGGTTACCAGCTCTTTGGCAACTGTCACAGTTACGCACAAACTCTCGGGAATCTTTATAGAGAGTAGGCCAGTAGAAGCCACACTGGAGAACTTTAGTGGCTGTTCGCTCACTTCCAAAATGTCCTCCATAATGTGATCCATGGCAGTGCCATAGGATCCTTTGTGCTTCTTCTCTGGGTACACACCTGCGGATCACTCCGTCAGCACATCTCTTAAAGAGATATGGTTCATCCCAGAGGTAGTACTTGGCATCTGAAATTAATTTCTTTCTTTGCACATTGCTGTACTCCTTGGGTATGAACCTCACAGCTTTATAGTTTGCCATATCTGTAAACCATGGAGCTTCCTGAATGGCAAAGAGTTGCTCATCTGGGAAGGTCTCAGAGATATCAGTAGAAGGGAGGGACGCCCCAGCTACTGGTTCTATTCGGGACAGATGATCAGCTACTTGGTTCTCTGTCCCTTTTCTGTCTCTTATTTCTATATCAAACTCTTGCAGAAGCAACACCCATCTTATTAGCCTGGGTTTTGAATCCTGCTTTGTGAGTAAGTATTTAAGAGCAGCATGGTCAGTGTACACAATCACCTTTGATCCCACTAGGTAGGATCTAAACTTGTCAATGGCATAAACCACTGCAAGTAACTCTTTCTCTGTGGTTGTGTAGTTCTTTTGTGCGTCATTTAAAACACGGCTGGCATAATAAATGACGTGCAAAAGCTTGTTATGCCTCTGTCCCAACACTGCACCAATGGCATGATCACTGGCATCACACATTAATTCAAATGGCAATGTCCAATCTGGTGCAGAGATAACTGGTGCTGTGACCAGCTTAGCTTTCAGGGTCTCAAATGCCTGCAGACACTGTGTGTCAAACACAAATGGTGTGTCAGCAGCTAACAGGTTACTCAAAGGTTTTGCAATTTTCGAAAAATCCTTGATAAACCTTCTGTAAAATCCTGCATGCCCCAGAAAGCTTCTGATTGCCTTAACATTGGCAGGTGGTGGTAATTTTTCAATTACCTCTACCTTTGCCTTATCCACCTCTATTCCCCTGCTTGAAATTTTGTGCCCAAGGACAATTCCTTCAGTCACCATAAAGTGACATTTCTCCCAGTTTAAAACCAGGTTAGTCTCTTGGCATCTTTTCAGGACAAGTGATAGGTGGTTAAGACAGGAGCTGAATGAGTCTCCATACACTGAAAAGTCATCCATGAAGACTTCCAGAAATTTCTCTACCATGTCTGAGAAGATAGAGAGCATGCACCTCTGAAAGGTTGCAGGTGCATTGCACAGACCAAAAGGCATTCTCCTATAGGCAAACACGCCAGAAGGGCAGGTAAATGCTGTTTTCTCTTGGTCCTGGGGATCTACTGCAATTTGGTTGTAGCCTGAATAGCCATCCAAAAAGCAGTAATAGTCATGACCAGCTAGTCTTTCTAGCATTTGGTCTATGAATGGTAAAGGAAAATGATCCTTTCTGGTGGCTGTATTGAGCCTTCTGTAGTCAATACACATACGCCACCCTGTGACTGTCCTTGTAGGAACCAGTTCATTTTTTTCATTATGAACCACTGTCATGCCTCCCTTTTTGGGAACAACTTGGACAGGGCTCACCCAGGGGCTATCAGAAATAGGATAAATAATCCCAACCTCTAGTAATTTAGTGACCTCTTTTTGCACCACCTCCTTCATGGCTGGATTTAGCCGCCTCTGTGGTTGGACCACTGGTTTGGCATTATCCTCCAATAGGATCTTGTGCATGCATCTAGCTGGGCTAATGCCCTTAAGATCACTTATGGACCACCCAAGAGCTGTCTTGTGCGTCCTTAGCACTTGAATCAGTGCTTCCTCTTCCTGTGGATTTAAAGCAGAGCTTATAATCACTGGAAAAGTGTCACCCTCTCCTAGAAATGCATATTTCAGAGATGGTGGTAGAGGTTTGAGTTCAGGTTTGGGAGGTTCATCCTTCTCCTGAGGAATTTTCGAAAATTCCTTTACTTCCTCTAGTTCTTCTTGATCAGGTTGAGCATCTTTGAAGATGTCCTCAAGCTCTGATTCTAGGCTTTCAGTCATATTAATCTCCTCTACCAGAGAGTCAATAATGTCAGCGCCCATGCAGTCATCTGGTGTATCTGGATGCTGCATTGCTTTCACAGCATTCAACTTGAACTCATCCTCATTGACTCTCAGGGTTACTTCCCCTTTTTGTACATCAATGAAAGTTCGTCCAGTTGCTAGGAATGGTCTTCCTAGAATGAGAGTTGCACTTTTGTGCTCCTCCATTTCCAGCACCACAAAGTCAGTGGGAAAGGCAAATGGCCCAACCTTGACAATCATGTCCTCTATTATGCCTGATGGGTGTTTAATGGAGCCATCAGCAAGTTGGAGGCATATCCTGGTTGGTTTGACTTCTCCAGCCAACCCAAGCTTTCTGATAGTGGATGCAGGTATTAGATTGATGCTTGCTCCAAGATCGCATAGGGCTGTCTTGGTGCAAGCGCCTTCTAATGTGCATGGTATTATAAAGCTTCCAGGATCTTGAAGCTTTTCTGGTAAGCTTTTTAGTATGACTGCACTGCATTCTTCAGTGAGAAACACTTTTTCAGTTTCTCTCCAATCCTTCTTATGACTTAAGATCTCTTTCATGAACTTAGCATAAGAAGGTATTTGCTCAAGTGCCTCTGCAAACGGAATCTTTATTTCAAGAGTCCTTAGATAGTCTGCAAAGCGGGCAAATTGCTTATCCTGTTCCGCTTTGCGGAGTTTCTGAGGATAAGGCATCTTGGCTTGATATTCCTCAACCTTAGATGCTGCAGGTTTATTCCTTACAGAAGTGGTTGAAGAAGCCTTGTTAGAGGAATAATTTTCAGCACTCTCAGGTGCCTGATCCTCCTTGGGCGTTTGAACGCCAGGAATGGGTGAAGATTGGGCGTTAAACGCCAACTTCTCCCCCTTTTCTGGCGTTTGAACGCCAGAACTGGGCAAGGAATGGGCGTTTAACGCCAACTTTCCTTCCCTTTCTGGCGTTTGAATGCCAATAATATTCCTCTCTGGGCTCTTATTGTCCTCAGAGGGATTTTGAACAGTGGTTTGGTTATCCTCTGTCAATTGTTCTTTGTTTGGCTTCTTGCTCCTTTGAGCAGTGGTGTTCAGTGTTTTCCCACTCCTTAGTTGAACTGCTTGACATCCTTCTGTTATCTGTTTAGATATTTGCTGTTTTGCTTGATTCAACTGCAGTTCTATGTTCTTGTTAGCAACTTTAGTATCATGGAGCATTTCTTTAAATTCTGCTAACTGTTCTGTCATCAGGAGCAATTGTTGATTAAGCTCATTCATCTGTTCTTGAGGATTAGGATCAGTGACTAATGCCATGACCTCCTCTTTTGGAACGAACTCATTGCTAGAATATAAGTATTGGTTTCTAGCAACAGTGTCTATAAGCTCTTGAGCTTCTTCAATTGTCTTCCTCATGTGTATAGATCCACCAGCTGAGTGGTCTAAAGACATCTGAGCTTTTTCTGTGAGCCCATAGTAGAAGATGTCTAACTGTACCCACTCTGAAAACATTTCAGAGGGGCATTTTCTAAGCATACCTCTATACCTCTCCCAGGCATTATAAAGGGATTCATTATCCTCTTGTTTAAAGCCTTGGATGTCCAGCCTTAGCTGTGTCATCCTCTTTGGAGGGTAGAAATGATTCAGGAATTTGTCTGATAACTGTTTCCATGTTTTTATGCTTGCTGTAGGTTGGTTATTCAACCACCTTTTAGCTTGATTTTTTACAGCAAATGGAAACAGTAATAGTCTGTAGACATCCTGATCTACCTCTTTATCATGTACTGTGTCAGCAATTTGTAAGAACTGTGCCAGAAACTCAGTAGGTTCTTCCTGTGGAAGACCGGAATACTGGCAATTTTGCTGCACTATGATAATGAGTTGAGGGTTTAGCTCAAAGCTGCTTGCTTTGATGGGAGGTATACAGATGCTACTCCCATATGCAGCTGTAATGGGGTTAGCATATGACCCCAGAGTCCTCTTGGACTGATTAATTCCACTTGAGTCCATAATGGACAAAAGGGAAATGATAATGATTGCAAAGAGATAAATTTTGTTTGTTTTTTTTTTAATTAACCGAAAAAAATAAAAATAAAATAAAATAAAACAAAAAGGAAAATAAAACCAAAAATTCGAAAATCACAAAGAAAAATAAGATCAAAGCAAATTGAGAACTGAATCAATTAGTTAATTAAAAAGATTTTGAAAACAGCAATTAAAAAGATATGATTGAAAAATTTTTATGAAAAAGATTTGATTTTTAAAAGGAGGAAAGAGAAAAACAACAAAGAGACACCAAACTTAAAATTTTTAGAAAATCAAACACTAATTTTCGAAAATTTTAAAGGAAAAACACAAAGAGGACACCAAACTTAGAACTTTTATGAATCAAAAAGGGACTAAGAACATGCAATTTCGAAAACTAGAAGAAAAAACAAAAGCATGCAATGGACACCAAACTTAAAATATGAAACTAGACTCAACTAAAAGACTCTAAACCAACAAAAATAAAACAGTCCTAATCTAAGCAACAAGATAAGCCGTCAGTTGTCCAAACTCGAACAATCCCCGGCAACGGCGCCAAAAACTTGGTGCACGAAATTGCAATAACACTTTTGCAATCCCGCACAACTAACCAGCAAGTGCACTGGGTCGTCCAAGTAATACCTTGCGTGAGCAAGGGTCGATCCCACGGAGATTGTCGGCTTGAAGCAAGCTATGGTTACCTTGTAAATCTTAGTCAGGATATCAGAAATTATCAGGATTGATTGTAAAAAGCAAAAGAACATGAGAAAGGTACTTGTTTTGCAGTAATGGAGAATAGGCTGAGGCTTTGGAGATGCTCCATCTTCCGAATCTCTGCTTTCCTACTGTCATCTTCATCAAGCACGCATGTCTCCTTCCATGGCAAGCTGTATGTAGGGTTTCACCGTTGTCAGTGGCTACCTCCCATCCTCTCAGTGAAAATACGTCCCTGATGCTCTGTCACAGCATAGGCTAATCATCTGTCGGTTCTCAATCAGGCCGGAATAGAATCCAGTGATTCTTTTGCGTCTGTCACTAACGCCCCGCCTTCAGGAGTTTGAAGCACGTCACAGTCATTCAATCATTGAGTCCTACTCAGAATACCACAGACAAGGTTTAGACCTTCCGGACTCTCTTGAATGCCGCCATCAGTTCTAGCTTATACCACGAAGATTCCGATTAAAGAATCCAAGAGATATCTACTTAATCTAAGGTAGAACAGAGGTGGTTGTCAGGCACATGTTCATAGTTGAGAATGATGATGAGTGTCACAGATCATCACATTCATCCGGGTTAGGAGCAAGTGATATCTTAGAATGGAAGCAAGCATGATTGAATAAGAAACAGTAGTAATTGCATTAATCTATCAAGACACAGCAGAGCTCCTCACCCCCAACCATGGGGTTTAGAGACTCATGCTGTGGAAGGTACACAAGAAACGTGTAAAAAATGTCATGAGGTCATAAGGTACGGATACAATGTCAAAAGATCCTATAAATAGTAAACTAGTATCCTAAGGTTTACAGAAATGAGTAAATGACAGAAAAATCCACTTCAGGGCCCACTTGGTGTGTGCTTGGGCTGAGCAATGAAGTAATTTCGTGTAGAGACCTTTTCTGGAGTTAAACGCCAGCTTTCATGCCAGTTTGGGCGTTTAACTCCAAGTTTTATGCCAGTTCTGGCGTTTAACGCTGGAATTTCTGATGCTGATTTGCTACGCCGGTTTGGGCCATCAAATCTTGGGCAAAGTATGGCCTATCATATATTGCTGGAAAGCCCAGGATGTCTACTTTCCAATGCCGTTGAGAGCGCGCCAATTGGGCTTCTGTAGCTCCAGAAAATCCACTTCGAGTGCAGGGAGGTCAGAATCCAACAGCATCTGCAGTCCTTTTCAGTCTCTGGATCAGATTTTTGCTCAGAACCTTCAATTTCAGCCAGAAAATACCTGAAATCACAGAAAAACACACAAACTCATAGTAAAGTCCAGAAAAGTGAATTTTAACTAAAAACTAATAAAAATATAATAAAAACTACTAAAAGATACTAAAAACATACTAAAAACAATGCCAAAAAGCGTATAAATTATCCGCTCATCACCCCTCACTCTCCTCCATTTTCTTCTTCTTCTTCTTCTTTTCTTCTTTCTTCTCTTGCTCGAGGGCGAGCAATATTTTAAGTTTGGTGTGGTAAAAGCATAGCTTTTTGCTTTTCCATTACCATTAATGGCACCTAAAGCCAGAGAAACCTCAAAGGGAAGACAAAAAGCTTCCACCTCTGAGTCATGGGAGATGGAAAGACTAAATATAAGCCGTCATAGCTCAGTGGTAGAACATGTGGCTGCAAATCAAGAGATCCCTGAGATACCTCAGGGGATAAGTTGTCCTCCACACAAATATTGGAAGCAACTAAGGGTGGAACATTATGAGCACTCCATCATTCTCCAAGAAATAAGAGAAGATCAAAGAGCAATGAGGGAGGAGCAACAAAGGCAAGGAAGAGACATAAAGGAGCTCAAAAAGCACCATTGGACCTTCAAGAAGGCGCCACCTTCACTCAGGTGGATTCATTCCTTGTTCTTATTTCTTTCTGTTTTCGGTTTTTATATTGTGTTTATCTATGTTTTGTGTCTTTATTTCATGATCATTAGTATGTAACCATGCCTTAAAGCTATGAATAAAATCCATTACTCCTTCACCTTTCTTAAAAGAAAAATGTTTTAATTCAAAAGAACAAGAAGTACATAAATTTCGAATTTATTATTGAATTTAATTTAATTATATTGATGTGGTGACAATAATTTTTGTTTTCTGAATGAATGATTGAACAGTGCATATGTCTTTTGATATTGTTGTTTCTGAGTGTTAAAATTGTTGGCTCTTGAAAGAATGATGAACAAAGAGAAATGTTATTGGTGATCTGAAAAATCATGAATTTGATTCTTGAAGCAAGAAAAAGCAGTGAAAAAAAAATGGCTAAAAAGAGTATATAGAAAAAGAAGGAGCAATAGAAAAAGCCAATAGCCCTTAAAACCAAAAGGCAAGGGTAAAAAGGATCCAAGGCTTTGAGCATCAATGGATAGGAGGGCCCAAGGAAATTAAATCCAGGCCTAAGCGGCTAAATCAAGCTGTCCCTAACCATGTGCTTGTGTCATGAAGGTCCAAGTAAAAAGCTTGAGACTAAGTGGTTAAAGTCGTGATCCAAGGCAAAAGAGTGTGCTTAAGAGCTCTGGACACCACTAACTGGGGACTTTAGTAAAGCTAAGTCACAATCTGAAAAGGTTCACCCAGTTATGTGTCTGTGGCATTTATGTATCCGGTGGTAATACTGGAAAACAAAGTGCTTAGGGCCACAGCCAAGACTCATAAGTAACTGTGTTCAAGGATCAACATGCTTAACTAGGAAAGTCAATAACAATATCCCAAATTCTAAGTTCCCCAGAGACGCCAATCCCTCTAAACTACAAAGGAAAAAGTGAGATGCCAAAACTGTTCAGAAGCAAAAAGCTACAAGTGCCGCTCATTTAATTATAATTAATATTCATTGATATTTTGTAATTTATAGTATATTCTCTTCTTTTTATCCTATTTGATTTTCAGTTGCTTGGGGACAAGCAACAATTTAAGTTTGGTGTTGTGATGAGCGGATAATTTATACGCTTTTTGGCATTGTTTTTACATAGTTTTTAATGAGTTCAAGCTACTTTTAGGGATGTTTTCATTAGTTTTTATGTTAAATTCACATTTCTGGACTTTACTATGAGTTTGTGTGTTTTTCTGTGATTTCAGGTAAATTCTGACTGAAATTGAGGGATTTGAGCAAAACTCTGAAAAAAGGCTGACAAAAGGACTGCTGATGCTGTTGGATTCTGACCTCCCTGCACTCGAAATGGATTTTCTGGAGCTACAGAACTCCAATTGGCGCGCTCTCAACGGCGTTGGAAAGTAGACATCCAGGGCTTTCCAGCAATATATAATAGTCCATACTTTATTCGAAGAATGACGACGTAACTTGGCGTTGAACGCCAAGTACATGCTCCTTTCTAGAGTTAAACGCCAGAAAAACGTCATGATCCGGAGTTGAACGCCCAAAACACGTCATAACTCAAAGTTCAACTCCAAGAGAAGCCTCAGCTCGTGGATTGATCAAGCTCAGCCCAAGCATACACCAAGTGGGCCCCGGAAGTGGATTTATGCATCATTTACTTACTCATGCAAACCCTAGTAGCTAGTCTAGTATATATAGGACATTTATCTATTGTATTAGACATCTTTTGACCACTTTAAGTCTTTGATCATTCGGTCACTTGATCATGGAGAGGGCTGGCCATTCGGCCATGCCTGAACCTCTTTCACTTATGTATTTTCAACGGTGGAGTTTCTGCACACCATAGATTAAGGGTGTGGAGCTCTGCTGTACCTCAAGTATTAATGCAGTTCTATTTTCTTTTATTCAAATCTCTCTTATTCTTATTCCAAGATATTCATTCGTACCCAAGAACATGATGAATGTGATGATTAAATAACCATCATTCTCATTCTCACTTATGAACGCGCGTGATTGACAACCACTTCCGTTCTACATGCAACAGAGCTTGAATGTGTATCTCTTAGATTCCCCAACAGAATCTTCGTGGTATAAGTTAGATAGATGGCGGCATTCATGAGGATCCGGAAAGTCTAAACCTTGTCTATGGTATTCCGAGTAGGATCCTGGGAATCCGGAAAGTCTAACCTTGTCTGTGGTATTCCGAGTAGGATTCCGGTAATGAATGACTGTGACGTGCTTCAAACTTGCAAGTGCTGGGCGTTAGTGACAGACGCAAAAGAATCAAGGGATTCTATTCCAGTAGGAGTGGGAACCAACCAGTGATTAGCCGTACTGTGACAGAGTGCGTGAGCATTAGTTTTCACTGCGAGGATGGGATGTAGCCATCAACCATGGGTGATGCCTCCAGACGATTAGCCGTGCGATTGACAACCGCATAGGATCATTTTCCCGAGAGGATTGAAAGTAGCCACCGCTGATGGTGAACCCCTATACACAGCTTGCCATGGAAAGGAGTAAGAAGGATTGAGTAGAAGCAGTGGGAGAGCAGGCGTCCGTGAGCCATACAGCATCTCCATGCACTTATCTGAAATTCTCACCAATGAATCTGCATAAGTATTCTATCCCTTTTATTATTCCTATTTTATTATTCCTATTTTCGAACCCATAAATAATGTTTAATCCGCCTGACTGAGATCTACAAGGTGACCATAGCTTGCTTCATACCAACAATCTCTGTGGATTCGACCCTTACTCACGTAAGGTTTATTACTTGGACGACCTAGTACACTTGCTGGTTAGTTGAACGGAGTTGTGAATTCAGCTGGTGCCCCTTAGAAGCCTTCATCTCAAAATAATTAGAACATGGATCACAATTTCGTCCACCAGGGTACTTAAAGGAGAAATTGTAATTGAGCTCATTGTTAGAATGCCCTCTAGTCACTAACACAAATCCTTTTCAATGAGCGGATTGGGACTTGTGAATAGAAACAGCATTCCAACTTGTTTGACTCTCCCTCACCTAGTAAAGGGTAACTAAACAGAGCAATCTTCAATTATCAATTAATCTTGAGAGTACTTCAACAAGAATAGGGTTTCCAACTAATCTACTCCCAGTCAAGGCTTTTATTTATAATTAATTAAATTCTCTATTTTAGTTTCCTGTTATTCAAATCAACCATTTTTGAAAATACCTGATTGATAAAATAGCACATATCTCTGCAACTCGTTGGGAGACAACCTGGGACTCATACTCCCAGTATTTTAATTTAAATTTTGTGACAACCCTTCTAAATTGATAAGCGGATTTTTGGTTGGTTAAGGACTATACTTGCAACGCATTTCTATTAATAATTTCTTAACCCGCCAATTTCCGCCACGTCAGATGGCTTGGGGAGAGGTGTCTCCAATGTCTTTGCAAGTTCAACTCCCTTGTGTTCTTCCTTGGTTACTTTCACCTCTTTACAAACTTCTTCAATTTCAATCTTTTGCTCATCAATTTCATCTAGCTCTTCACCATCACTCAAATTATAAATAGGAGGATGAGAGAAATCTACCTTCACATTGCTTTCTAATTCACCGGAAGAAGGTTCTTCAAGTTCAAAGGATTCATCACCAAGAAGATTTGATGCATGATCTTCATCACCAAGGGAACTCAATTCTTGATTCATTCCTTCCAAGCCTTCATTCAAAATTTGTTTTGGAGGTTGTGCACTCTCCTCTTCAACATCAAATTAAATCATCTTGGAGGGGTTTTCTATAACTCTAGATTCCCATGGAGGTTCCGCATCTCCTAAGTCTTCAACCACTTCTTCCTCTTCTTCAACAATCATAGGCTCCTCCAATTGTTATAACACAAAGCAACATTCCTCCTTTTCTACCGAAGTCTCCAATCTCTCATTCATGCTACACTCTTCAATTGATTCTCCACATGTGGCCATGGGAGTACCTTGAATGTTCAAGCATTGGGAGGCTAATCGGTTTACCACCTCTATCAGGGCGGTCGTGGATTCTAGTGCCTCCCTTTGTATTTCTCTTTGTTCTTGAAGTAGCAAGGTGAGAGAATCATCCATTGGGGCTTGGGGTGGATAGGAGGGTTCATGATTTTGGAGGAAAGGTTCATAATAGGAAGGTGGTTCTTCTTGGTGGAAATATAGAGGTGGTGCATATCATATGTATGGATCTTGGGCGTATTGATGTTGGAATTGTGATGGCTCTACGTATTTTCTAACATAATGGTCACAAGGATGAGGTAAAGGTGGTTGGTTATATAATGGATGAGGGTTATAGGAGGGGATTTGGTAAAAAGGGGCTTGTGAGTATGGTTGAGGGCTATGTTGAGGAGGTGGTCCATAGACATGTGGTAGTGGTTAGTTACACGTACAATAAGGATCACCACATTCATTAGATTGATATGCATTAGGATTGGAGTTATACCTATAAGAAACCGGAGGAGGTTGTCGCCAAGAAGGTTGTCTATAAGCTCGTGTCTCCTCCCACCTTTGATTGTTCCATCCTTGATGCATATTCTCATTGTGATCTCCCCTTCCTACAATATAGTTGTAACCAAACTCATAGCCAAAAGGATGAGAATTCATGATAGCAAAGGCAAAAACAAAAAGCACTAAAACAAGGAGATAAAATCTAACTACCAACTCAAACAAGCAAATCAACAAAAGAGCAAACTATTCACAATATTCACATATGTACAATAACCAATAAAAAGCGCACATTTGCAATGCCCTGGCAACGGCACCATTTTGATGAAGAGATTTTTGTCAGTATAGAATTTCACAATAAAATCTCGTTGCAAGTATAGTTTATATATAAACCGACAAACCATCCTTTCATATAAAAAATTGTTTGTCACAAGTACAAACCCCAATAAAAATAACCGAACTATTCAAACCTCGGGTCGTCTCTCAAAGAAATTGCAGGAAAGTGTTCTTGTTATTGGCTCTGAAGTATAATTTGGGGTTTTTGAATAAGGAAACAAGAAATGTAAATGGCAAAAGAAATAAACTAACAACTAGAAAAACTCTTGGCAAGGTATGAGAATTAGAAGTCCTATCCTCATTATCATCCTCAATTGTGACATCAATTGTCCATTGCTCCCACTTAGTCAACCTCTAACTATGAAGGAAAGTTAAGTGGATAAATCAATTTGATTCCTCAAGTCCTAGCCAACTCCTAAAGAAAGACTAGCTTTAGTAGAATTCAGATCAACTAGCAACTTCTAATTAGCAATCAACAAGAGACTTTGACATCTCAAGAGTCACCAATTACTCAACCTAAACCAAGAGGAGAAAAATCTACTCTAGCATCCTTCCAAATATTTTGTCAAACACTTGGGAGGCATAAAAGAAAAGCATAATAAAATGACAAGAGATATAAAGTCTAACACTGCCAAATGCAAGGAAATAAAAAGAACAAAGCAAATCAATAATAAAAGAACATGAATCATAAATCGCATTAAAAGAAAATAAGAGAAACAAGAGTGCATCAACATAAAAGTAAAGAATTACAAGGATTGAAATACAAAATTAGAGAGAACAAAGGTAGAGGAGCAACAATTGATAAAGAAAAAGTAAATCAAAGCATGAATTAAACCTAGATCTAAGAAATCCTAATCTACCTCTAACCTAATTCTAGAGAGAAGAGAGAGTTTTTCTCTCTAGAAACTAACTAAAGCATTGCCTCCAAAATTCCATTATGACTTCCCCCTTGATCCTCTTGATTTCTACATGAAATAGGCTCAGAAGTGAGTTGGATTTGGGCCTGGGAAGCCCAGAATTCTCCCCCAGCGTTTTCACTTTAATGAAGTCACGTGCAAAAATCGACGCGTATGCGTGGGTCACGCGTACGCATCGCTTGGTAATTTGCTATCCACGCGTACGCGTCATGTATGCGTACGCGTCGCCATGCGACTTCACTTTTCATGCTTACGCGTCTGCTACGCGTACGCGTTGTTGAATGCATCCCAAATCCTTGGTTTTCCATAATTTCTCCACTTTGCATGCTTTTTCTCTTCATTCCTTTGATCCATCCCTAGCCTTTTCAACCTGAATTCACTTAACAAACACATCAAGGCATCTAGTGGAATCAAAGGTGAATCAAAATTAATCAATTAAAGGCCTAAAAAGCATGTTTTTACACTTAGGCACAATATAGGAAGAAATCATGAAACCATGCCATTTCATTGAATAAATGTGAAAAAAGTAGATAAATCTCACCTAAAATTAAGCACAAAATATACCATAAAATAGTGGTGCATCAATAACCATTAATAATAAATCAAACTACAATTTACATCCAATTTCAATCATATATACATATTGCTCATCAAGTCTCAATCTCTTAAAATCATGCCACAACACACTATCATTCAACACCACTCCACATTCATTATTCACACTAAGCCATCAATATCAATTACATCAACTATTACAATTAATCACTAACCTAGGGTCATCTAACCTAGATTTTCATAACGTTACATAGAGTTTACATGAAACCAAGACCTGTACCATAATTAATGGCGGTTTACCAAATCCTTTGAGTCTCTTCTCTGATCACACTCAAGCTTTAATTAATGCAACCAAAGCTTCAACCAATCCTCCTCCAATCTAGTAGCGCACTCAAATCGCACCAAATTAAACCAAGCATCTCAAACTACTCCATTTGAATCTAATAACACCAATTATCAAGTATTTACACTAGGATTTTCACTCAAAATTGGAGATAATAAAGGGGTTGAGTTTTCTTACCTTGTACTATGTAATCATGGGTCAAATACCCGCTAGAAATTATGCTTGAACTTTTCCTAAAGCATCAAAGTCACGAATTTTCAATACCTCAAACTCCAAACTCAAAAATCACATAAAATGGAAAAATGGGCTAAGTTTCTTGGAATTACTCACCACAAAAGTCATATAGAATCGAAGAGGATGAAGAGGAGATCGCGTGGTCACAAATGTGTCTTCGATCGAAGTTCCAGTTGGAGAGAAAAGAGGAATTGAATGGAGATGGTGAATAGTGACTAGAGCTTCTCTTATCTCTTCTCTCCGTGGCTCTCTTCTCTCAAAGTGAAGTGACTATGATTTTTGGTGAAAGGGGTTGAGTCACACTTGTGGTTTTTAAGTGATGGACAATAATCTTGTAATTTCACACATTGAACCCACCTGGGACAAAAAACTTTAAGTGTTCTATTTTTTACTTTAAATATTTTCCTGGTCAATCCTACATTGTTACTTTTCTTATACGCAGTACCGGCCAGACTTAAGCCTGTGCAGTTAATTATAACGTCGGTATGCGTTTTTTCGCAATTAATTATATTTTTGCGTTCAAATTCATTTTCTAAGTCAAATTTTCACTGGTAATTTTTTTTTCAAATTATAAATTCTAAATTTTTAATCCTTTCATCCCACTTTTAATTTATTAATTAATTATTTATGATTTATCCGCATTTTACAACTTTCAATATTGTCTATCACTTTGATCCATAACTGCTCATTGTGTTAAAATAATTCATCGATTAATTGTCTCTTTGACCGGTTTTTTGTCAAACAATTTTTTGTCTCAACCAAACCGGTTAGGAGATCGATTTTTTATTAATGTAACTAATGAAATAAAATATTACTATTTACAATATAAATTAATGTGATTAAATAATCTGACATTAACCATAAAAAAAGGTATGACTAAAAAGTTTGATCAGCATAAATTTATTACAGTTGAAATATGGTAGAATTACACTGTGACTCTTCGAAGATTTTTTAATATTTAAAACTGTGGCTAATAACTTTAAAATCATGACAAATTGAAAACGCAACTCTCTAATTATCTACAAATATTTTTTCATGCCCAATATATATTATTGCTTTAGTTTTTACAAACTTTAACTGCAATTTTTTTCGTAACTAAACCTCTTATTTCTTATAGTACATGTAACATTTATCGACTTGATCGTCATACTTTATTTGTAAACACACACACTCAATTTATTATCGATTCGACTTTGTCTACAATGATTGAAGAATTTTTTATGATAACGAAGTGTATGTTTATACTTCGACTACGAGTTGGAGGAGAAAAAAATTGAACAATAAATCATATACGCAAAGAGTTATACATTGGAGAAATTTTTCAATCCAAAACATTTTTTTTTTGACAGAGAAAGAGAGACGCACTCGAATAAAAAAAAAGACAAAAAATACACAATTAAATCATCAGTTCAATTGCTGCTATAATAGCAATAAATGATGATTTTGGGTAATAATTGGCACTGGTTTCTGATAAAATAGTGATTATCACTACAAGAAAAATACCCATTCAGCCACACTTTTTTTAGGCTACATTTGAAAAGCGTAGCCTATTCATAGAATAGGCTACGCTTTTCTCTGTGTTGCCTTTTTATATGAGAAAAGGATACACAAATGCGGCATCATTTAAAAAGCGTAGCCTTAGATATTAAAGATATCACTTATAAAGCGTAGCCGTAGGTTGATATCTATAGATTCACTTTTCTTATCAAAGGAGACGCTTTTAAAGAATAGCCTATCTGTTAAGTTTTGGGTGCGTTTTAAAAGTGATGCCTAATGTCTCTAAGCCAAAAACTTTAACACTTAGTAATTTTTTTTCTTGTTTTTCCTAAAAGCAAACTGATGAGTGATGACCTTAACACTTAGTAAAACTTAGCAAACCTTCATCCTGCTCACTCATCATCCTCGTAAACCCTCGATAGCTCACCATTGTTGCCCCCCACTCACTCTCTTCACTCTGGCCATTGACCCTCTCACTCTCGGTCTCGCCATTGACCCTCTCACTCTCGCCATCCCTCTCACTACAAGCGGAAACCCTCTCGCTCTCGCCATTGAGAGTCGTCGCCTCCCACTCACGACTCACCTGCACTACTCTCCACACTGATCGTCGTCACTCCTCTTCGCCATCACTTGCACTGATCGTCGCTGTGCCGCCCTCACCATCATCGCTGTGCGTACCTCACCATCGTCACTGTGCCACTCTCACCATCATCATCTCCGTGCTTCTCATCATCGTCTTCGCTGTGCTCACATCATTGAATAGGTATGTATTGATTTCTATTTGCTTCTGAAATTGATCAGTGGCTTAGGGTTCCTATTTTAGGGGTTTTAATTTGGGGCTTTTAATCTCTGAAATATGGGTTTGTGAACTGTAATTTGATAATTGCATGCTGTTGTTGATGAAGATGTGTGATATTTTAGGGTTTGTGAACTGTGATTTAATATACAGCTTGTCTATTTTCTCTGTATTTTTGTTTCTGAGACTGAATCCAAATGCAGCGTTAATAAGCTTTTCTTTCTGTGATTTCTCAATGAATAAGTTGGCTTCCATTTCTGTGTTTTCAGCTTCCTGTTTTTAGCTTCCTGTTTCTAACAGAGTTCTTACAGTTTGAACGGTTTCTTGGTTAGCCAGAAACAGAAATGGTGTGAAGAATGTAAAGAATGAAAAGAAGACAAGGAGTAGAGAAGAAGTAGAAGAGGAAGAAGAAAGGTGAGCTGAATTGTAAATTGAATTGAAAGAAAGAAATCTGATTAACATGAAAATCAATCATATACAATCCTGTTTATGTAGCCATATACCTGCAGTTTTATAAGTGCTTCAATTGCAGTTTGGGTTTTTAAAGGGCTAGTTTTGTTTATCCGCATGAAAACTCACATATACCTGCTTAGAAGAATTTCTTAATTCGTCAATTTCTTTGTCCTGCAAGGATCTGTTTTTGGATAAGGTATAATTTGTAGCTTTTCCCTCAGAGTTCATGCTTTTATTAGTTATATGTCTAACAGGACTGATAAATAGTCTCTTGCAATCTCCTGGGTAATCCTGCTGCACAACATACCTTGTAGAAAACCTTCTAACTACTAAATTTATTGACTCTGTCTGCACATAACCATTAAAAGAGCTCAAAATACTTAGCTAATGTGGTCTAATCTGGAGAGAAAATAACTCAATTTGTAGAGTAGTTCAAGTGTATCTTTATTATCCAAAATTTGTGACAAAATTTTCTCCGCAAAGAAGGCTTGGTTCTGGAAAGAAATTAACCCCACTCAAACCCTCAACTTTTCACAAATTCTGCAACTTCTTCATCTTTTTCAAGCACAAGATCTTCTACTTCAGGTATGAATTGGGTTAAGGATGCCTCAGTTGTAGAAATCTGATTGTTTGACATCTCCATTGTAGAAATCTAGGTATTCATCTATAAAAATGGGGACATTATAGTTACTTATACCCCTTTTGACTAAAATTACAATTTTTCCCTTAGTTGCTGATTCTTACAGTAATTATTTACTGAGACTGAAGTTGATTTCTTGAATAGGTGAATGATTTAATGTGTTATGTGTGTAATATTGAAACACTTTTTGTTTTGAAAGTTTTTGTACTTGATTAAATGTTTCTCTTTGATACTTTTTTTTTCTTTTAAACTGTTAGTGCAGTAATTGGCTTTCTGCTAAAACCTATGGTTTAAAATTGTTTGTATTTGATTTTTTTATTTGTTATTTATTTATTTTTTTGCTGACCTCTGTTTGTTCTGTGACTTATTGGCATGAGGGTTTGTGCGTGATTCCTATTATTCGAATCAACCTGATGCTTAAATACATCTAATGGGGTGCGTGATTATTGTGCTAACAAAGATGAAAAAGTAAATATTAATTGTTTATTAGCTAAAGAAATATTAAATCCCAATCTTTTTCCATTTTTTATTACAAGACCTAAGTTTCAGGAATAGTCGATTTTTCAATACAAAACACCACTTCGGTGAAACTTATTGCTATCAAAATTTATAGATGGTAGATAAATAGAAAATTTTTAACCCAAAAATAACTTATTGCTAGTTTAATTTGTCCGAAACTCACTCTTCATGATTACCTTTACTATATGATTAATGCCAAGAGGGGTACTCAGCAACTTGGCAATGATCTAAGAAAATCGTAATCTTGTTAAACTATTCTTCTTTTTTTTAAAAAAAAAGGAATACTAAATATGTAGATTGAAATGAAAAACAAAAGAAGGCTAGAAAGAAAAACATAAATCCGAGAATGTAGGAGGAGACCGAGTCCTATTTATACTAACACAACTAACTAGTTCTTGGATCCTATGTCGTCAGCCAAGCTCTATTCTGTGAATCTTGGCTAGCCGGCTGCTGGATATCTTGTTAGACATTAGGCTTTGGATATCTTTGAAGAAATCATTATTGCTCCAGCTTCTTGTTTTGGAATAGATTCCTATAACTTGGCATTGGAGTCTCAGCTCAAATATTCTAATCACACTCTTTCATAAAACTTGCATTCATGTATAGTTTCTGATTGTCTTCTTGTTTATTAGGGACTCAACAAGTCACTCATAGAGGGAATAAAGAGGGAAGAAAGGAATTGCTTGTAGTGTTACTGAGCCACATTCAGATCTTGAGGGTGACAATGAGGAGGTACTTTCAGTTTGCTTTGGGTTGGAGAATTTGTGAGTTGGTTAATTTGTTGTAACTGTCAAGTTAGATAGAAATCAGAAGTTAGTTTGTTTCAGATTTTGACAATTTGCTGCACTATATCTATTAGACTAGCATCTATTATAACAGTTATTTTAGTTTCAGAAGTTAGTGTCGATTAGTTTCAAATTATGATCATTGTAGAACTTGATAGGAAGGAATTTGATTCAAGAGCTGTAATCTTACATGTTTCTAAATTCTAACTGGTCTGTTCTCATTGTTTTGAGTTATTTTAGTGCCATTTCTTAAAATCATTGGTAGTTTTTAGCAAATATATATCTGGGTTTAAACACAATCTAAGAAGTTCCTTTTAAGACATGAAATTGGTTATAAAGTGAGTTGAGTTTTGATTTAAGAATATGTGACTGCAATGGGAACTTATGCAGATTGAAGGGTACTGGGAATATAACAAGTTCTATGAAGAAGGAGTTTACAACTGTGCTGGGTGTGCAACTCCTCTTTACAAGTCTTCCACTAAATTTGACTCTGGTTATGGTTGGCCTGCTTTCTTTGAGGGTTTACTTGGTGCCATCACTCGCTCAGTGAGTTCTTTTTCTTATTCAATATTTGGATATTCATCTCTCTTTTTTTTCCTTTGCTAACATTGATTGAATAAACCACTTTCAGCCAGACCCATATGGGAGGAGGACTGAGATAACTTGTGCAGCATGTGGTGGCCATTTGGGTCATGTTTTCAAAGGAGAGGGGTTCAAGACACCCACTGATGAATGCCATTGTGTTAATAGTGTTTCCTTTAAGTTTATTCCAGCTAATTCTACTGCTTAACCATTATGGCCTATGTGTTGAAAATTGAGAGAGCCTTGTGTTTTCTTTCTCATTTGTTCTCCCATTTGATAGGTTGATGCTGAGAGAGCCTATCATCGAAATGCCCTTGTCATTCTAGAGAAACTGTATACTGAGGTTAGCCCTTGTAGCTTGAACTACAAAAATGAGACTCAAGATTCAAGAACTATGTTTGAAGAGAGATTTTATACTTTTACCAGAACTTACCATTATATATATAGTTTCACTGTCTTTTTATTTAGTAGCTTTTGGGAGTGGATGCATGAGTAGATATTGCGAAATATGGTATGACGGTATGACCATCTTTTTCTTACTCCTTGTATTGCTATGCACTAGAGAGATTGTAACTGAAACTGGGTAAAAGAAAGTACTGATCAGGTTAATGATCTCTATTTCTATAGTTATAATATTGGCTACTGAATTGGATAGACTAATTTTGTGCAAACAGTTTTGTCAGGTTAATGATCTCTGTAGTTATTATTTCTATTATTGCTATTGAAGCTTTTTCTGCTCAACTCATCAGGTAAAAAATTCTGGAACTTGTTCCATATGCAACCTATGCGTGACCAGAAGGTATAACTTATCATAATCAAGTGAAGAAGTTAGCTCTTTTAATATTTTGCCACACAAATTTTGTTTTGGATGGATAAGCACTTTTTTTACTCGGTTCAACAGAGAGAAGTACAGTATTTTATTGGTGTTCAACTTGACGATAGCCAACATGTGGAGCCTTTTCACAACTGCATCACAGAAAATACTACAAAAGAAGGAGAACAACTGGTTTGGACTCTATTCAAGTGCTTCATTAATTTATCATATACTGAGTCTCAAATCATTAAACTCTATTAACATCATTACACATTCAACTTGTGCCAAATATTGAAGTCTCCAAAACCTAAAAATGGTGACTTCCATTAAAATTTATATAACCTTAGTTTTGTAGATCCTGGACAGTGGAGAACAGGTTTTGTAGATCCTTGATTTTGATGACAAATTTCTGCATGTTCACTATGGTAAGAAAAAGAATTGTTTGTTATTTTTTTGGTTTCTAATCTTAATTTTGTAATGTTTATAGTGCTGAAAAAAGATGAGACACTTTGCTACTATGTGCAAGAATGTAAAAAATAAGAAGTCTTGTGTCATCAAATTTTGTCACAAGTGCCTCTTAAACAGGTTAGTTTCAGTTTGAAAAAATTAGTTATAAGTAGAAAGGTAGAGTAACAAATATCTTTGGTTGTGTTAAATTAGATATGGAGAGACTAGAGAGAAGGCAGAAGAAGTGATGCAGCAAGAAGAATAGATTTGTATGTGATATTGAATGAGGAATGAACCAAAACATGTTGATAAATACATTTATCAAGGATTAGTGTAAGGACCAAGTTTCTTATGTAATGTGTATCAATTTTCTTTTTTTTTTATATATGGAATGTTCATAGAGTTTAAGTGTTATAAGATTGTTTTTTTCTTTTTTCATAGTATGATCTCATTTTATTTGCATTACAAAGTAAACGTGTACAATGATTATTGATTAATGAAAGAGGCTATAAAGATTTCATTTCGTGAATTTGTGAATTTAATGAAATATTTCATGTTGTAGTAATTAATTTTAGTGATAGTATATTTTAATGAATTTAATAATGAAATATATTTTGTTGAAAGATCATTTTTATTATTTAAAGAAATTATTTAGTATAATTATATATTTATTTTTATTTTATAATATTCAACTCAGTTAAATAAAAATGCAGAATTATTATACATTATGTTGTATTAATATATATATATATATATATATATATATATATATATATATACAAAAAAAGAGACCTAAGGCTACACTTATATACAGTAGCTATAGTATACCAAAAAAAAAAAAATAGGGACCTAAGGCTACGCTTATAAAAAGTAGCTATGGTATACAATGGGGCTATGCTTTATAAGTGATGCAGTAGCGTTAAAAAGCGTAGCCTATTCTGGAAGAATGAAAGCTGAAAAGCGTAGCCTTTGGTCCTGAACAGCATCACTTAAAAAGCGTAGCCTATTCCCAAACGCCAAAAGCGTAGCCCTTGGTGCAGAAAAGCGTAGCCTTTGAGAATAGGCAACGGCCGAATAGGAATCACTCCAAAAAGCGTAGCTGTAGCCCAAAAAGCGTAGCCGTAGCCTAAGGCATCATTTTTTTCACTTTTAGCTACACTTTTTAAGTGTACATGAATGGGTGTTTTTCTTGTAGTGTATATAACGGATTACTGTAATAATTTAGTCATTAACGTTATATATACTTTATGATTACTATTGTTGAACCCTTTTCCTTTTTTGGTTCTTCTGCCACCTTAGGAGAGACCAAGATAATAAGGGTGCGCTAAAAAAGGGACATCCACGTTACAGAACATCATTAATTAACACTCATTAATTGTCCCTAATTGGATTGTTATTAGATCTTTTTTTTCTTTTTTCATGATATCCCGTAACCTAGCATAATAAGAATTAATCTATCAGTGGATCAGAATTCTATTTAAAGATTACACACTATTAGCCAATGAACTGCTGTAATAAAATTTAAATCTCTAATATTTGTTTAAACGAATAAGTGAGTTAATCATTCGACCAATTTAAGTTGATTTTATTGAATCTATTCTTGATTTGTTGGTTAGTGACAATGTAATTTAATTAATAAGACATAAACCGATAGGCTGTCATCAAGAGATTATCTTAATTAAGCAAATTAATGTCGTGTAGAATTTGCCCTAATAATAATCACCAACTTTAAAGCTCTTTGTTTGTATTACCTGATGAGAGATCAGAGGTTAATTATTGAACACTATTCACAGTTTTATTAAGTTGGCAAAGTCAGATGTATACATATGATAGTGTTAACTAAGTAGTAATAGGGTATAGAATTCATCGCCAACCTATAGTGATAGGGTTTATAAAATAAAGTCTTCATATATAGAAAAATATTTATGAGATTCTTCGTATGTCTCGAGGAAAATAGGACTTGATTGAAATAAAGCTAAATAACTTGGCACCTTAAACACCATATGCCGATCATCTTCCGAACAATAATATGCATGTTAAATCCCATAAGTTAATCTGCCTGTGAATTATGGATATACTAAGTGACTTGTCTATGTATCTGTTATGTATATGTATGTGACATTTAAAGATATTTTTATCCGTAATAATATTATAGGAATATAAAATTTTTAAAATTATAGTACACTTTGTTTTGACAAAATAGATTATACATGGCACAAAAGATTTATAAAATTAAACTATTTTTACAAAAAAAGATCGTAAATTGATAAAAGTTTCTGACTAAAAAGACTAAGGTCTCTGTAGATAAAAAATAAATAATAAGATTTTTAGTTGTTATTTTTATATGAAAAGTCTAATTTTTTATTAATAATTAATTTTAAAATTCGTTATCTAAAATTTGAAACAATTTAACATTATACTTTTACATTTAATTAGGTGTTAAATCTGTTGTACAAATAGAAATAATTAATTTTTATACTTGTTATTATTTTAAAATAATATTTTTTCTCTCTATGTATATAAAAATATAATTAGATATTAGTATAAAAAAGTTATATTGATAATTATAAAATTAACTAATTTTTTTTAAATAATTGAATCTTGATTCTAATTTTTAATTATAACATTATATAGTATTCTCTCCAAATTATATGTAATAAATATTTGAAAGAAGATAAATAAAAATATAGATTAGAAAAATAAGTGGTGAAAATTTAAAACTAAATAAAAAACTAAAAAAATATGCATATAATAATAATAATAATAATAATAATAATAATAATAATTTGAATTATATTATTTTGTTAATTTTATTTTTTAAGAACAGAAAAGTAGAAAAAATAGAGAATGAGAGAAAAGAGAGAGAAAGATAAAGATAAAGATAAAGATAAAGAATGAGAGGGAGAGTTTGTTAATTTTGGAAGAAAAAATTTTATTTTAATAGTAATGAAAAATATCGGATGACATATTTTGATTTGTCAAATTACTAATATAAAATATAAATTATATATAGAGTTAAGATGGTAAAGAGAAATAAAAAAAAATAGAGAGAGGTAACAGAGAGAATTTAGGACGGAAGTTTATTAATTTTGAGAAAAAATATTTTCTCTCAATTTTAATAAGAGAGTGTCATGTGACACATTTGATTATTAAATTAGATAGTAATATATGATACATAATATATAGGTATATTTAAATTTCAATTTTAATTTTAATGCAATCACTACAAGAAAAAGGCGTATTTGTAACAAAAAGTTTTTGTAACGAAAAATGGAACTGTTACAATTCAATACCATATTTTGTAACAATTTTTTCTAATACAAAAAACCAGAAGTCGTTACAAAAGTGGTAACAAATTTTGATCTTGAAGGTATTTTTCGTGACAGTCAATTTTTTTCCTATCAAAAAAATTTATTACAAAATGTAACATGATTTGGTAACATTTTTTTCTTCAGTTACGAAAGCAAATAAATTATTTTGTAACAACTTTTTTTATTACAGATTACATGCATAATTTACTAAATTATTTTTTAAATTAACTAATATATTAACGCTTTTAATAAGCAAGTTTACATGTATATAATATGCAAAAACATACATAAGTCAAACAAGATCCTTTTAGCTAAAATTGTCTTGAAACAAAATAACATTAGCTAGTGAGTACATTGATTAATTCAACCAAAACATAAAAGTTCTAACATAAAAGTTCAACCAAAACATAAAAGTTCTAACATAGATTAGTGTCTCTATGCATCAAAACGTTCTTGAGCCCTCAAGGTAGCATATGGTCACCATTTCAGCACTCCTGTAAATAAGAAAAACCGAAACCAAAAAGTTAGAAACAAGATATAACAATATCTATAATTTTTTTACTAAGTTTTATCCAAACTGTTTAGAAAAATTTCGGCAGAACCTCCCCTAAAACTTGGATATTTCCACTGTCTACAGTTCCAACAAACACAACCAATTCACAACTTGCACCCTTTCAAACAACACAATGCAGTTTAATTGAGCAACCAAATAGGACAACAACCAAATAGTGAATAACAAAACCCGAAGCTTCCAGCTTCCAACAACCAAAACAGTGAAGCACTTAGCCGGATAATCAATCAATTGAGCTTAGCAACAGTTGAAAACCAAAAGCAATTAAATACCAACTCAATCAATTAATTGAATTAAAGATGAATATTGAAAACAGCTTAAAATAAATTCCGGCAGTATTTCAGCAGTAAATTTGCCTATTTCACAATTTTAATCAATCAATTCAAATTCCATATGAATTCTTTGACAGTTAAAAACATAAAAAATCATAATGAATTCATAGGAAGGAAGTAAATAAGCCAATTCCAGCAAGAAAACATGAGGAAACAATTAAAACCAATCCAACCAGCAAGAAGCAGAGCAGCACTTAGCAAAACAGCAATCAATGGCCCATCATACAGCACCCAAAACAGTAAAATGAACAAAGGTAATGGATTTAGGCAGCATTCTATTCATTGAAGTCAATAACCATTACACTTGCAAGCAGCAGGGGCATAGCAGTTTATCCATTAATTCAACAGAAAATCAATCAAGTCAAACTAAATGATTTCAGCAACAGATTTATCAATAAAACCAATTTCAGTTCAGCAACCATCATCTATTCCAACACAAACAATAATAACTCAGCAGCATTTCCTTTCTCATTGAATTTAACAATCATTCAATAAGCAAGCAATGAGGGGGAAAAATCAGCAGCAACCAACAGCAAGTATAGAGCAGCAATAACAACTTAATGTGAGAAATTATTCAACAACAAATGCACACACAAATACAAGGATTACTTAAATGACTCATTAAATGACTCATCATGCTTATCCACATAAGTCTGCAGTGAAACCACTTACCATTTCACTTAAGAGGCTTGTAACAACAGCTTTTTTATCAACTTCTTTCTCATTCTCCCTTTCAGGCTCACTGTTAGTACTGGTAGGAGGTGGAAGTGCTGAAGCACCAAACATAGCTTCGTCATGAGCAGCTTGGATTTGTTCCTCCCTTCTTGCCTTGATAAGAAAATGGATTCGATCTATGTTTAGTCTTCCATACATAGATGATGCATGTATGTTAACAAGGAACAAAACTGACTATTCATGAATATAAGAAGAGGAATATATCTCTATTTTAGAATACTAGAAAATCTGGCCAATTTGCTTGACCAAGGAAGCATCATCTTCAGCCACTGCAGATAGGTGGGCAAATACAATCAGTTTAATTAAGTTTCAGGCTTCAAGCCAAACCCCAAACTATTACTCATTATCATTTATAAGAAAAAATATCATTGGCATTCAATAATTAAAAGAATCACCATGACTAAGCAATGAAAAATTAAAATGAACCTAAGATTTCCTCGTCAACAATGCAAAAACTGAAAGTTTACCCAATAAAACATAAGTACTGCAATATTACCCAATAAAACATATGTATTGCAATATTTCCACGTATGTAGCTACCAGTGGCACAGATATTGTGAACAGAAACACCAATTCTCCCTGCTGATTTGCTAATGACAGCACACTCCTTCAAAGTATCATATATTCCCTCTATACTATCATCTTTCATATATATGAGGAAGCAACTACTCAACTGTCAAGCATATAAAGATAGCTAATTAAATCAAGTCTCCAATGATCAGTTCACCAATAGTGGGAAAAAATAAAACACAGGCTCACAAAAAGACAGAGAAAACCTTACTTGGCGTTGGCTCCTTTTTGCATGGGTAAGTGAGGCGCAGATTTTTCTTAAGCTGGGTGCACTTCCACCAATTCTTTGTTTGCTTCCAACAATGGATGCTATGCTCTAACTATTTCTAAGACTATGAAAAAGCTGCTATAGGAAAAACATAAGACGAATTAAAACAAGAAAAAGAATAGCTGTAAAGGAAGAACAGACGAAATGAACCAGAAACTAGAAACCAGCAACCAAGCGACGCACAACAACTAGGGAACGACAACGCCGAGAACTACCGGGGAGGAAGAACAGCCGAAATGAACTAGACCAGTAGAGGCAAAGGTCCAGGGACCAGAGGAGCAGAGGAGTAGCACAAGCAGAAGTAGTTTCAGTAATTCAACAAAACAAAACAAAACAAAACAAAACAGAAGCAGTTTCAGTAATTCAACAGAACAACCAGCAAGGCAGCAACAATGAAATAAACAAGTCAACAACCAGCAGCAATCCATCAAATAGCTTACCATACTAAAGTTCAAAACTGAATCAAGGAATAGCTTACCATACTAAAGAGGTGCGACTAAATCGAGCAACCACAATAACAACACTTGCTACAACAATGGAACGGCTCAGAGCAAGGGGGCAGCAGCAGAATGATGGCTCCGACAGTGACGTACGACGGAGCAACTCACGATAAACAATCTCTGGCACAAACAATCTCAGCAACAACTCTTATAGTAACCCGGATTTTGACCGACAATGAGAAAAAACAAGAACAGGGCTAAAGCTTACCAAGCAGATGGCGGCTCCAACAGTGGCAAAACGACGACAGAGCACAGCTCCTTGAATGGCAGGAGAAGAGGCTCACAACGGCGGTGACAAGTGGCGATGAGGGTGACGATGGCAGGCTCGCAGCAGACGCGACGCCTCTTCCTCTCTCTAGTTGGTTCTCTCTCAGCGTGGCGCTCTTCCTCTCGATGGTGATGCACACCTGCGACTCTATGGATGGTGACAGAGCTTCGGCGGAACAACCCCCAACTCGTGACAGTGGCGGCGACGGTTGGACAGAACTCCCATTCCTCGCGCAGCTCTCTCTCTCGATGTCACCTCCCTCTCGCGCGAACTCTCCTCTCGATGGAACTGACGGCGTTGGCAACCCAATAGTGACGTTGACGGCTCGGTGGCCCCAGTGGTGACGACGAGGCTCGGCGGCCCCAGTGGCAACGGCGACGAGGCTCGGCGGCGGTGACGCGTGATGGCGGTGTGGACAGCTCCTCCCCCAACGCTCTCTTCCTCTCTTTCGGATCCCCCTATGCTCTCATCCCTTTGCTTATTTCCATTTTTCCTTTTTTTTCTGTTTCAAAGTGTGTGTGTGTGTGTGTGTTGTGCTGCTGAAGGGGAAAGGTGAGGGTAGTGTTGAGGTGTTGGGGGAGGTTGCAAGGCGGTTAGGGTTAGGTTAAAGGGGTTAGGATTTGTTTGTTTAAAAATGATTTAGGAATTTAGGTAAAATCAAATTGGGAATTAAGGTTAGGGTTAGTTTAATTATTTTTATAATATTATTTATTATTAATTTATACATTATTTTTAAATAAACACTAATTAAAATAAAATTAGAGATACTTAAATTAATTTTTTTCATAAAATTTAAAGTATTGAATTTAAAAATTTTAAATATTTAAATCAAATCATATAAATTTTTTATATTTTTTAACTACTAAAACTTTAAATTATAACTAAAAAAATATTTTGTTTAAATGACTTATTATTTAATTTTTAAAAGAATTTTAAACTCAAAATATCATTAATTTGACTTAAATATTTTTAGTAAAATAAATTTTTGAATATAAAATATTAAATAATATAATAAATCATAAATAACTCATTATGTTAGTTTTCAAAAATTCAAAGTCTTACATTTAATATGTTAAAATAAAATTTTTTATTAGTTGCAAAAAAATCTTTGAATTTTGTGACAAATTAATAACTTGTTACAAAAATATTGTATTTTGTGACAAATTAATTTTTTGTTACAAAATAATTAGACCTTTTGAAACAAATAGATATTTTGTTACAAAATATTTTGAATTTTTGCAACAATATAATCTTTTGTTACAAAACATTATAATATTTTGCAACAAAATAACAGTTCGATACGAAAGCCAACATAATTTGTAGCAAAAGAAATTACGTTGTTACAAAATATTGAAATGTTTTGTAACAAATTTTCTTGTTGTTACAAAATATTCTTATTTTGTAACAATAACTAATTATTATTACCAAAAAACCATAATTTGTAACAATTTTAAATTTGATATAAATTTTTTGTTACAAATGTTCCATTTTCTTGTAGTGAATTAAAGAATGTCATGTTACACATTTTTATTGTTAAATTAGTAATTAATCATTGATATCGATAATGATATATAAAATAGATAGAATAGTTGAAGGAATGAAAGAGATAGAGAAAGGAAGATGGAGGAGGGGAGAATTCTTTAATTTTGGAAGGAAAGATTTGATTTCAATTGCAATGAGAGAGTGACACGTGGCACATTTTAGATGTAAAATTAGTAGGGAGGAGGGCAAAATTCTTTAATTTTGGAGAAAAATATTTAATTTCAATTACAATGAAGGAGTGACATATGACACATTTTGGTTGTAAAATTAGTAAGGAGGAGAGGAAGATTTTTTAATTTTGGAGGAAAATATTTGAATTCAATTGCAATGAGAAAGTGACGTGTGGTACATTTTGGTTGTAAAATTAAAATATATAATAGATAATAGATAATAGATAATATATATAATACATACATTCTTAATTAATTATGTTTTAAAAAAAATTATTCATACTTCAAATTTAAATTATATATAGTGTTAATAGTATTTAAAAACATAAAAATACTAGACAACTAAACTTTTTTTTAAGGTTTTAAAAATTGGTTTGCATCAGCTGGTCAGACTGATCAAACTGTGAACCAAAAAAAAAACAATTTGGTCAATAAATATAACCACCTATTTTATAAACCGTTAAACTAGAACTCGACTGGTTTTCACATTTGAAGCTTGAACGACGTTGTTTCCTTCATTAATCAGAGAAAAAAATTGGTAACACATGACCCTAAAGGCCTAATCCCCTAAGGCAAACCTAAGGTTCAGTGGTTCCACTTCCATGCATTTTCTTCCTTGCACCCAACCACCACACATCCCTCTACCACCGTCTCACCTCCCCTTCGTCAGAGAAGCCCCTTCCATCTTTGTCTTCACCGCTCCTTCCATTATCGTCTTCTTCTTAGTTAGCTTCTATGCACGTTACCTTCCATTATTTATTTTTTTTGTTGTTAACCTTCTGCCTTCTTTTTTATTTATTTGGCTTGAGGTCAGAAAACTGACCTAGCCCAGAATAATCAGAACCCCTGCCAGCTCCAAATGCTTTATTTTTTTTATCTTTTTCATCTCGCTAGGATCCCTAAATATCTTCTAAGATACTCCCAAGACGCCATACTAGTGATCTCTTCTATATTCAGCCTACTCTAAATAGGTACCTAGGTTCCAAAATTTAATTCGGACTTCTCAAAGTTAATTCTCTGTCCTAAAGCATCTGTATATTTGTTTATAATCTGAATGAGCTGATAAATTTCTTTTTCTTTCGCTCCTGCAAAAATAATGAAATCATCAACAAATAATAGATGAGTTATGGTCGGAGCTGTGGGAGCTAATCTAATTTTCTGAAATTAGATTATCTCTCGCAGCTTTTTCCATAAGTATAGTGAAACTTTTAGTAGCTAAAATAAAGAGATAGGAAGATAGAGAGTCTCCTTGGCTAAGCCCTCTTTGAGGACTTATCTTGCTAGAAAGCTTTCCATTTATTTTAAATCTATAATTAGCACTTTTCACACAAGCCATAATCAACTTTACCCACTCATTACTAAATTCGAAAGCTTCCAAGATACTTTTTAAAAAATTCCATTCCAATCTATCATATGTATTATTCATTTCAAATTTGATAGCTATGTCTCTGCTTCCATTACTTCCTTTTTTATTTAACTTCTGAAAAGCTTCTTGTACTATTATTATATTATCCTGTATGAATCTACATCTGACAAAAGCGCTTTGAATCAAAGATGTAATATTATCTTGCATTTTTCTGAACCTTTCTACTAAGACTCTTAGATATAATCTTGTGCACAAAATTACAACAACTTATAAGTCTAAGTGATGCCAGGGCATCTAGGCCAGTTTCACTGACCTTTTCCTTACTGTTTTAGGGTAGTTTCATGCATTTTCCTAGTAAACAAGGTAAGTTTTGGATGAAAATACACTTATACCTTCATTTAAGCAACTATTGTGAATTTTGCATGATTTCATGAGATTTTTGCCAGAATTGCATGATAATCTAATGATGCATAATCTCATGACTTTGGCTAGAGCTTTGATGCACTTTAATTGCTTAATTTCAGGACAAATGAAGCATGAAAGAATCACGTTAGCATTCACGTTAACTTAGTTAACGTGACTACTAACGTGGGATGGCAAATAGCTTGCAACGTTAATGAGAAAAGTGATCACCAATAACGCCTGCGAAGCCATTCATAGCCTACGTTAAGAGCCACGTTAACTAAGTTAACGTGGTACTTAACGTAGAAGAAAAAGAGGACTCCACGTTAATGAGAAACGTGAACTCCAATAACGTTTCTCCTCAACGTTAGTGGTAAAAGTGAACACCACTAACGTTGGGAAACTAGGCAATGCCCCAAGTTAAGAGTCACGTTAACTAAGTTAACGTGAACTCTAACGTGGATGAGGATCAACAATGCCAACGTTAGTGACATTCACTTTTGTCACTAACGTTGGATCATTAGCATTGCCTACGTTAACTCTCACGTTAAGATTGTTAACGTGAAAGTTAACGTGGAGTGGGGTTCAAAGAGCCAACGTTAGTGACACTCACTTTTGTCACTAACGTTGGGAGATGGCTTCATTACTACGTTAAGAGCCACGTTAACTTAGTTAACGTGGGTTCTAACGTAGGGGCTTAAGGCAATTAGAGCGTTAGTGACAAAGGTGAGTGTCACTAACGCTCTCGAAGGTGATAGATGCCCACGTTAAGAGCTAGGTTAGCTAAGCTAACGTGAGACCTAACGTAGGGGGCACGAGGCAAACAACGTTAATGGGAAAAGTGATTCCCATTAACATTTGCGAAAAGGGGCACAAGCCAATGTTAACGGAAAAAGTGAGTCCCATTAACGTTGGCCAAGAATTGAGAAGGAACGTTAGAAGTCACGTTAAGACTTCTAACGTTGAGAATAACGTGGGCATATAAGGGTGGAACATTAGTGGAAAAGGTGAATGCCACTAACGTTCTCGCACCCAGAAATGTATTCCACGTTAATCTCACTAAATGCCCAAGCCTAATTCATATTTCTCTGCAAGCTGGGCCAACTAAAGATGAGAATCGCTTCAACTCAAGGTCCAAAGCCCACATCCAAGACTTGAAGAACTCACTAGAAGATCATGAAGAGTAGTATATATAGGAGTAGTTTTGAACTAGATAGCAGCTTTTTGACTTTTGGGAACTACTCTCTGCAATTTTACTTTTCTGTACTTCTAGCATGGATTCTTCTTTTCTGCCAATTTTGATTCCTAGAGCTATGAACAACTAAACCCCTTTCTTTGGGTTAGGGAGCTCTGCTGTAATTTGATGGATCAATATTAGTTTTCATTCTTCTTCTTCTATCTTTTCTCTTGATTTTACTAGAAAGCTTTCAATCTTAATTCAATTGGTTAGTTGTCTTGGAAAAGAAACTCTCCATAATTGGATCTCTTCGGAACCTTGGAAGAGGAATGAAGAGATCATGCTAGAAATGCTTTCTCATGCTGGACAAATTTGGGTTTGGAAGGATATGTGACTATAATCCTACCAATACTTGATTTGGGAAATGTATGTGGTATAATCAGTGACCATACTTCATCTCTTCTCATAAGCAATTGACCAAGGAATTGGCTATTGATCAAGATTTGAGAGATTGGATTACCAAGGAATTGAAATCCAATCACTTAAGATTGCCAAGGAGATCAATGAATGCATTGATTGAGGAAGAGATGAGAATAAATTTGATCCGGAGAATTGCAACATCTCCTAAACCCAATGATCTCCCCATTTCTGATCTTACCCATTCTCTTTAATTTCTGCCATTTACTTTTATGAGCATTACCCCAATTCCCCATTTAAGATTCTGCACTTTAATTTCTGCTATTTAATTTCTAGTCATTTAAATTTCTGCATCTCAATCTCAATTCTGTTTAGCTCAACTAGCATATTCTTCTAACTAAAGTTGCTTGACCAATCAATCCTTGTGGGATTCGACCTCACTCTATAGTGAGTTTTACTTGACGATAATTCGGTATACTTGCCGAAGGAAAATTTGTTGAGAGACAAGTTTCCATGCATCACTAAGATAATTCAAACATTCCGGTTGGTCAACTTTTGGAATCAAAACATCAGTTGTCTCAGTTATCACTTTCGGTATGATACCTTTTTCAAAAAATTGTTTAACTATACTACATACTTCTTTACTCAAAATCTCCCAATGTTTCTGAAAAAATAAACCATTTAACCTATCTGGACATTGATGAGCGGATAATTTATACGCTTTTTGGCATTGTTTTTAGTATGTTTTTAGTAGTTTGAGTTGAGTTTTTAGTATATTTTTATTAGTTTTTAATTAAAATTCACTTTTCTGGACTTTACTATGAGTTTGTGTATTTTCTGTGATTTCAGGTATTTTCTGGCTGAAATTGAGGGATCTGAGCAAAAATCTGATCCAGAGACTCAAAAGGACTGCAGATGCTGTTGGATTCTGACCTCCCTGCACTCGAAGTGGATTTTCTGGAGCTACAGAAGCCCAATTGGCGCGCTCTCAACGGCGTTGGAAAGTAGACATCCTGGGCTTTCCAGAAATATATAATAGTCCATACTTTGCCCAAGATTTGATGGCCCAAACCGGCGCTCAAAGTCACCTACAGAAATTCCAGCGTTAAACGCCGGAACTGGCACCTAAATGGGAGTTAAACGCCCAAACTGGCATAAAAACTGGCGTTTAACTCCAAGAAGAGTCTCTACACGAAAATGCTTCATTGCTCAGCCCAAGCACACACCAAGTGGGCCCGGAAGTGGATTTTTATGTCATTTACTCATCTTTGTAATTCTTAGGCTACTAGTTTTCTATAAATAGGACCTTTTACTATTGTATTTTCATCTTCGGACATCTAGTTCTTAGATCATTTGAGGGCTGGCCTCACGGCCATGCCTAGACTTTGTTCTTATGTATTTTCAACGGTGGAGTTTCTACACACCATAGATTAAGGTGTGGAGCTCTGCTGTACCTCGAGTATTAATGCAATTACTATTGTTCTTCTATTCAATTCCGCTTGTTCTTTGTCCAAGATATCACTTGTTCTTCAACTTGATGAATGTGATGATCCGTGACACTCATCATCATTCTCACCTATGAACAAGGTGACTGACAACCATTCTTGTTCTACAAGCATATGAGGCTTAGTGAATATCTCTTGGATTCTTTAATCAGAATCTTCGTGGTATAGGCAGAACTTGATGGCGGCATTCAAGAGAATCCGGAAAGTCTAAACCTTGTCTGTGGTATTCTGAGTAGGATTCAATGACTGAATGACTGTGACGTGCTTCAAACTCCTAGCAGGCGGGGCGTCTGGCGACAGATGCAAAAGTATCAATGGATATTATTCCGGCCTGACCGAGAACCGACAGCTGAATTCCGCTATGCTGTGACAGAGCATATGCTCTCGCTTTCACTGAGAGGATGGGAGGTAGCCACTGACAACGGTGGAACCCTACACGAGCTTGCCATGGAAAGGAGTAAGAAGGATTGGATGAAGGCAGTAGGAAAGCAGAGAGACGGAAGGGAAGGCATCTTCATACGCTTGTCTGAAGCTCTTACACCAATGATATGCATAAGTATCTCTATCTTTATCTTTATGTTTTATGCGTTCATCACTATACCCATTTGAGTCTGCCTGACTGAGATTTACAAGGTGACCATAGCTTGCTTCATACCACCAATCTCCGTGGGATCGACCCTTACTCGCGTAAGGTTTATTACTTGGACGACCCAGTGCACTTGCTGGTTAGTTGTGCGAAGTTGTGTTTATGCCATGGTATTGAGCGCCAAGTCATTGGAGCCATTGCCGGGGATTGTTCTGTGTATTAAAAAGTATTGATCACAATTTCATGCACCAAGTTTTTGGCGCCGTTGCCGGGGATTGTTCGAGTTTTGAGCAAGCTTTTGGTCCGGTAACATCAGTGCCAAAATCCGGCAACAGCACCAAGTTTTTGGCGCCGTTGCCGGGGATTGTTCTTGTGTATGGACAACTGACGGTTCATCTTGTTGCTTAGATTAGGTATTTTTCTTTAGAGTTCTTAAGAATGAATTCTAGTGTTTCAAGGTGATGTTCTTATAATCACCAAAGCTGATTGATCATCATCAATTTAGCTCTTGAATGCAATGTCCTGCTGAAGCTTAGCTAGCTATGTCTAATTCCTTTAGACTAAAGCTTTAGACTAGCATTGCATGATTCCTGGAATTCTCATTAAGAATTTTGATACCTTTATTTTCCTTTTCACCTAATTTTCGAAAAAACCAAAAAAAATTACAAAATCATAAAAACCAAAAAATATCTCTTGTCTAAGTCTAGTGTCTCATTTTAAGTTTGGTGTCAATTGCATGTTTCTGTTCTTCTTGCATTTTTCGAATTTATGCATATGTCTTCATTAATCTTCAAGTTGTTCTTGATGATTTTCTTGTTTTGATCTTTGAATTCTATTGACTTGAGTGTTTTGTTGTTTCCCATATATACAAACTGCTAAGTTTGGTGTCTTGCATGCATTGTTATTTGATTTTAGTTGCATTTTGATTATTCCTCATTATTAAAAATCCAAAAAATTTTTTAATTTGTGTCTTTTCAAGTCAATAATACAGAGAATTGAAGATTCAGAACATACCGCAGAGGAATCACACAGAAAAAGCTGGGCATTCAAAAATGCCCAGTGAAGAAGACAGACTGGCGTTTAAACGCCAGCCAGGGTGCCTGGCTGGGCGTTTAACGCCCAAAAGGGTAGTAGTTTGGGCGTTAAACGCCAGAATGTGCACCATTCTGGGCGTTTAACGCCAGGATGGCACAAGGGGGAAGATTTTGTTTTCAAAATCAATTTTTTTCAAGTTTTCAAAGTTTTTCAAAATCAAATCTTTTTCAAATCATATCTTTTCAATCAAATGTTTTCAAAATCAATTTCTTTCCTTTTTCAAACATACTTACTAACAATTAATGATTTGATTGAACATTTTTTGCCTTTTCTGTTGAGGAAGGTTTTATGTTTGAATCATATCTTTTCTTGTTAGGCAAGTCATTAATTTTAAAATCAAATCTTTTTTAAAATTGTTTTCAAATCAAATCTTTTTAAAATGATTTTCAAATCATATCTTCTCAATCACATCTTTTTAAAACCAATCATATCTTGTTAATCACATCTTTTTCAAAATAGTTTTCAATCAAATCTTTTTAATTTCTAATTTCAAAATCTTTTTCAAAAATCACTTGATTTCTTTTCCACTCTTATTTTCGAAAATCAATTAAGTGTTTTTCAAAATGTTTTCAAAATCTTTTACTTAAATTTTCGAAAATTACTTCCCTTCTTCTCACATCCTTCTATTTTTGGACTAACTCTATTCCTTAATGCAAAATTCGAACTCCATCTTCTTTGATAAGTTCGAATTTTCTACTTTTGTCTTCCATTTTTCTTCCTCTGACACCTCAAGGAATCTCTATACTGTGACATAGAGGATTTCATATTTTCTTGTTCTCTTCTCTTTCATATGAGCAGGAACAAAGACAAAGGCATTCTTGTTGAAGCTGACCCTGAACCTGAAAGGACCTTGAAGCGAAAGCTAGGAGAAGCTAAGGCACAACTCTTTATTGAGGACCTAACCGAATTCTTCAAAGAAGAAGAACCCATGGCAGCCGAAAACAACAACAATGCCAACAATGCAAGGAAGGTGCTGGGTGACTTTACTGCACCTACTCCCAATTTCTATGGGAGAAGCATCTCTATCCCTGCCATTGGAGCAAACAACTTTGAGCTTAAGCCTCAATTAGTTTCTCTAATGCAACAGAATTGCAAGCTCCATGGACTTCCAATGGAAGATCCTCATCAGTTTTTAGCTGAGTTCTTGCAAATCTGTGACACAGTCAAGACTAATGGGGTTGACCCTGAGGTCTATAGACTGATGCTATTCCCTTTTGCTGTAAGAGACAGAGCTAGAATATGGTTGGACTCTCAACCTAAAGAAAGCCTGGACTCTTGGGAAAAGCTAGTCAATGCCTTCTTGGCAAAGTTCTTTCCACCTCAAAAATTGAGTAAGCTTAGAGTGGAAGTCCAAACCTTCAGATAGAAGGATGGTGAATCCCTCTATGAAGCTTGGGAAAGATACAAACAATTGATCAAAAAATGTCCTTCTGACATGCTTTCTGAATGGAGCATCATAGGTATTTTCTATGATGGTCTCTCTGAACTATCCAAGATGTCTTTGGATAGCTCTGCTGGAGGATCTCTTCATCTGAAGAAGACGCCTACAGAAGCTTAAGAGCTCATTGAAATGGTTGCAAATAACCAATTCATGTACACTTCTGAAAAGAATCCTGTGAACAATGGGACAAGTCAGAAGAAAGGAGTTCTTGAGATTGATACTCTGAATGCCATACTAGCTCAGAACAAGATATTGACTCAACAAGTCAATTTGATTTCTCAAAGTCTGTCTGGAATGCAAAATGCACCTGGCAGTACTAAGGAAGCTTCATCTGAAGAAGAAGCTTATGATCCTGAGAACCCTATGGAAACTCCTATAATTCTTCATGGAGAGATCACCCCAATTTCTCATGGAAGAATTAAGAGAAACCTCAACAAGGTTTCAACAACAATAATGGTGGAAGAAACAGGTTTAGCAATGGCAAGCCTTTTCCATCATCTTCTCAGCAACAGACAGAGAACCCTAAGCAGAACCCCTCTGACTTAGCAACCATGGTCTCTGATCTAATCAAGACCACTCAAAGTTTCATGACTGAAACAAGGTCCTCCATTAGGAATTTGGAGGCACAAGTGGGACAGCTGAGCAAGAAAATTACTGAACTCCCTCCAAGTACTCTTCCAAGCAATACAGAAGAAAATCCAAAAGGAGATTGCAAAGCCATAACCATGCCGACATGGGAGAGGAGGGAGAGGAAGTAACGCCACTGAGGAAGGCCTCAATGGGCGTGCACTGACCTCCAATGCGTTCCCAATGAGGAACCATGGAATCTGAGGCTCAAAATGAGACCATAGAGATTCCATTGAACTTACTTCTGCCTTTCATGAGCTCTGATGAGTATTCTTCCTCTGAGAGATGATATGTCACTGAAGAGCAAGTTGCTAAATACCTTGGAGCAATCATGAAGCTAATGACAAGTTGTTTGGAAATGAGACTTGGGAGGATGAACCCCCTTGCTCACCAAAGAACTGGACTGTCTAGGCAAATTAAAAAAAGACAAGATCCTGGGAAGTTTTCCATACCTTGTACCATAGGCACCATGACCTTCAAGAAGGCTCTCTATGTGACTTAGGTCAGTGTGAACCTCATGCCTTTCTCTGTAATGGAGACGCTAGGGATCTTTGAGGTACAAGCTGCAAGAATCTCACTAGAGGATGGCAACAACTCAATAAAACAGCTTATGGACTTGTAGAGAATGTTTTGGTTAGAATTGAGACCTTACAATCCCTACTGATTTCATAGTCCTAGAGACTGGGAAGTGCATGGATGAATCTATCATCCTTGGCAGACCCTTCCTAGCCACAGCAAAGGCTGTGATTGATGTTGATGGAGATGAACTAATCATTCAAGTGAATGAAGAATCCTTTGTGTTTAAGGCTCAAGGATATCCCTCTGTCATCATGGAGAGGAAGCATGAGAGCTTCTCTCAAATCAAGTCAAGCAGAGCCCCCCACAGTCAAACTCTAAGTTTGTGTTGGGAGGCCACAACCAACTCTAAGTTTGGTGTTGAACCCCCACATTCAACTCTAAGTTTGGTGTTGGGAGGTCCCAACATTGCTCTGAGGAGTGAGGCTCATTGAGAGCCCTCTGTCAAGCTACTGACATTAAAGAAGCGCTTGTTGGGAGGCAACCCAATGATATATTTTATCTATTTTCCTTTGTTTTTTATGTTTTTTGTAGGTTGATGATCATAAGAAGTCACAAAATCAATTGAAAAAGCAAAAACAGAATGAAAAAACAGGAAGAAAACAGCACACCCTGGAGGAAGAACTCACTGGCGTTTAAACGCCAGTGAGGCTAGCAGTTGGGCGTTTAACGCCCAGTCTGGCACCATCTGGGCGTTTAACGCCAGAAAGGGGCACCAGACTGGCGTTTAAACGCCAGAAAAGGCAAGAACCTGGCGTTAAACGCCAGGAATGGGCACCAGCCCGGCGTTTAGCGCAGAAATAGCTCAAAACGTGATTTTGAGCAACATTTGGTGCAGGGATGACTTTTCCTTGACACCACAGGATCTGTGGACCCACAGGATCCCCACCAACCCCACCACCCTCTCTTCTTCTTCACCCATTCACCAATCACCTCTACCACTCTCCCTCTCCTCCATTTCTTCTTCTTCTACTCTCTTCTTTCTTCTTTTGCTCGAGGACGAGCAAACCTTTTAAGTTTGGTGTGGTAAAAGCATTGCTTTTGTTTTTCCATAACCATTTATGGCATCCAAAGCCGGTTCAACTGAGAAGGCATGACCTCAAGCCCATCACTAAGAAAAAGATGGAGCAAACAAGAGACCCCTCTCATCATGAGATCCCTGAGATACCTCAAGGGATGCACTTTCCTCCACAAGACTATTTGGGAGCAACTAAACACCTCCCTAGGAGAGTTGAGTTCCAACATGGGACAACTAAGGGTGGAGCACCAAGAACATGCCATCCTCCTCCATGAAATTAGAGAAGATCAAAGAATCATGAGAGATGAGCAACAAAGACAAGGAAGAGACATTGAGGAGCTCAAGCACTCCATAAGACCTTCAAGAGGAAGAACAAGCCGCCATCATTAAGGTGGACCCGTTCTTTAATCTCCTTGTTCTTTATCCTTCTGTTTTTCGAAATTTTCATGCTTATGTTTATCTATGTTTGTGTCTTATGATCATTAGTGTCTTAGTGTCTATGCCTTAAAGCTATGAACATGAATCCATCACCTTTCTTAAATGAAAACTATTTTTATTACAAAAGAACAAGAAGTACAGGATTTTAAATTCATCTTTAAAACTAGCTTAATTAGTTTGATGTGGTGGCAATACTTTTGTTCTCTGAATGTATGCTTGAACAGTGCATATGTCTTTTGAATTTGTGGTTCATGAATGTTAAAATTGTTGGCTCTTGAAAGAATGATGAAAAAGGAGACATGTTACTGAGAATCTGAAAAATCATAAAAATGATTCTTGAAGCAAGAAAAAGCAGTGAATACAAAAAAAAAAAAAAGAAAAAAAAAAGAGAAGGAGAAAAACGAAAAAGAAAAGGGGAGAAAAAGAAAAAGAAAGAAAAAAAAGAAATAAAGTTGTGATCCAAGGCAAAAAGAGTGTGCTTAAGAACCCTGGACACCTCTAATTGGGACTTTAGCAAAGCTGAGTCACAATCTGAAAAGGTTCACCCAATTATGTGTCTGTGGCATGTATGTATCCGGTGGTAATACTGGAAGACAGAGTGCTTTGGGCCACAGCCAAGACTCATAAAGTCTGTGTTCAAGAATCATCATACTTAACTAGGAGAATCATAACACTATCTGGATTCTAAGTTCCTAAAGAAGCCAATCATTCTGACCTCAGAGGATAAAGTGAGATGCCAAACTGTTTGGAGGCAAAAAGCTACTAGTCCCGCTCATCTAATTGGAGCTATGTTTCATTGATAATTTGGAGTCTATAGTATATTCTCTTCTTTTTATCTTATTTGATTTTCAGTTGCTTGGGGACAAGCAACAATTTAAGTTTGGTGTTGTGATGAGCGGATAATTTATACGCTTTTTGGCATTGTTTTTAGTATGTTTTTAGTAGTTTGAGTTGAGTTTTTAGTATATTTTTATTAGTTTTTAATTAAAATTCACTTTTTCTAGACTTTACTATGAGTTTGTGTGTTTTTTTTCTGATTTCAGGTATTTTCTGGCTGAAATTGAGGGATCTGAGCAAAAATCTGATCCAGAGACTCAAAAGGACTGCAGATGCTGTTGGATTCTGACCTCCCTGCACTCGAAGTGGATTCTGGAGCTACAGAAGCCCAATTGGCGCGCTCTCAACGGCGTTGGAAAATAGACATCCTGGCTTTCCAGCAATATATAATAGTCCATACTTTGCCCAAGATTTGATGGCCCAAACCGGCGCTCAAGTCACCTACAGAAATTCCAGCGTTAAACGCCGGAACTGGCACCTAAATGGGAGTTAAACGCCCAAACTGGCATAAAAGCTGGCGTTTAACTCCAAGAAGAGTCTCTACACGAAAATGCTTCATTGCTCAGCCCAAGCACACCAGTGGCCCGGAAGTGGATTTTTATGTCATTTACTCATCTTTGTAATTCTTAGGCTACTAGTTTTCTATAAATAGGACCTTTTACTATTGTATTTTCATCTTCGGACATCTAGTTCTTAGATCATTTGAGAGCTGGCCTCACGGCCATGCCTAGACTTTGTTCTTATGTATTTTCAACGGTGGAGTTTCTACACACCATAGATTAAGGTGTGGAGCTCTGCTGTACCTCGAGTATTAATGCAATTACTATTGTTCTTCTATTCAATTCCGCTTGTTCTTTGTCCAAGATATCACTTGTTCTTCAACTTGATGAATGTGATGATCCGTGACACTCATCATCATTCTCACCTATGAACAAGGTGACTGACAACCATTCTTGTTCTACAAGCATATGAGGCTTAGTGAATATCTCTTGGATTCTTTAATCAGAATCTTCGTGGTATAGGCAGGACCTGATGGCGGCATTCAAGAGAATCCGGAAAGTCTAAACCTTGTCTGTGGTATTCTAAGTAGGATTCAATGACTGAATGACTGTGACATGCTTCAAACTCCTAGCAGGCGGGGCGTCTGGCGACAGATGCAAAAGTATCAATGGATATTATTCCGGCCTGACCGAGAACCGACAGCTGAATTCCGCTATGCTGTGACAGAGCATATGCTCTCGCTTTCACTGAGAGGATGGGAGGTAGCCACTGACAACGGTGAAACCCTACACGAGCTTGCCATGGAAAGGAGTAAGAAGGATTGGATGAAGGCAGTAGGAAACCAGAGAGACGGAAGGGAAGGCATCTTCATACGCTTGTCTGAAGCTCTTACACCAATGATATGCATAAGTATCTCTATCTTTATCTTTATGTTTTATGCGTTCATCACTATACCCATTTGAGTCTGCCTGACTGAGATTTACAAGGTGACCATAGCTTGCTTCATACCACCAATCTCCGTGGGATCGACCCTTACTCGCGTAAGGTTTATTACTTGGACGACCCAGTGCACTTGCTGGTTAGTTGTGCGAAGTTGTGTTTATGCCATGGTATTGAGCGCCAAGTCATTGGAGCCATTGCCGGGGATTGTTCTGTGTATTAAAAAGTATTGATCACAATTTCGTGCACCAGACATAAAGCTTTTAAGTCTCCCATAGTAAAAGCCACTTCCTTAATCTCCTCATCACTGACCTTTGCTAATAAATCCTCAATCATCTCTCTAGGGACTCTCCTAGGTATTTCTCGTATGCACTCCTCCAAATTTCTGACTCCAATGGAGGCAAACCACTAAGTCAAATGTCACACAACTACCTACATCAGATTTTTCTCTCCTTGTATCTATAATCGTGATTCATCTTTTAATTTTTAAATTCTATTCTTATTTCATCTTTGTATTGTTGTTACATGAAAGAAGGCAGTATTCTTATCTCTCCATTTTAACTATTTTAGCCTTGATCTTTGTCTCCAGTATTTCTTTTCCTACTTTTATAACTCTACGATTTGTCTTCTCAACTTATACTATCTCTTCTGATTTCTCTCATTGATATCAGATTTCTGAATACTTTGTAGCTCTACCTTCTTTTTTTCAATTTTTCTTTCTGCTCTCTTAAACCTTCTCCTTCTCTATTTTGTCAACTCCGTCTTGCATCTATTCCTTTTTCTCATAAATTGATTCCAATGACTTCTATCTTTCCCATTCATTTGCCAACTTCGTTTGATAACCTCTTTACACTTCTCATGATCTTCCCGAAAGTCCTTAAACCAAAATTTCTTTTTTTATCCAAACTAATGGCTTTGTTTTCAAAATTAAAGCGCAATTATCCAAACTTACAGCCGGTGAGGCTTCCAAAATAGAATTCTGATATATTTTTTTTCATTTCCAATTTACTAAAACCAAATCCAACTTTTCTCCAGTAATAAAGTTATTTTTTTGGATTACTGAACCATGTAAATTTGTTGCTCTTAAGATTAATGTCCATAAGTCCATTATCATCAACAAATTTATTAAAAGTTTTCAAATAAACCTTCGGCTGAGGATAAATGCCCATATTTTTTATCTTGATTTATAATATCATTAAAGTCACCCAAATAAGCCTGAGGCTCTTCTTGATTTATATTATTTACAATGAACTCCTGCCAAAGTTTCCTTCCCTTTTTCAAAATTGAATTTTCATAAACAAAGATGTCATGCCAAACCTGTCAATTGTTCATGTTAATACTAGCCTTAATATAATTATCACACCACGCATAAACATTAATATTAGAATTTGATTTCCACATCAAACATAGTCTGCCAGACAAGTCCCGGAGTTCTACACAATATTAATAAAATGAGATTTTCTTTTTATCCTAAACATTTTTTCTTGTCTAGCCCTAGTTTCTATGAGAAACACTATAAGTGGCTTTACTTTTTTGCATAGATCATATAATTTTCAGATATTGTCGGAGAAGCCACATTTCTCCAATAATTTCAGCTAATGATACTCATGGCTGTGGGTGGGGCCTATTCAGGCATGCCTCCTCAACCATTTGTGAACCCTTAAATTCGTCAAAAGCATAATGACCATAAAGAGATAATTCATACTTTCCTGTGTCCAATGTACTGTTATTGTTTTTCATTTTCTTTGTAGCTTTGTCTTTTATGTTTTTTGTTCATTTTTCTATTCCTCATTAGCAAGCAACTGCACCTCATTATTCTCTCTTTTTCTCTTTAGATTCTATTTTAATTCGATCTTCTTCACTAATTGTGTCTCTCACACAGCAGGTTCCCTCTTTCCATCATCTTCATCTTCATCACTCACGAGTTCTACATAGTAAGCATTCCCTCCTATGATTTGCTTTTGCTTTCTTAATACGTCTTCCATGTCCTGTATTTTTTTTACCAGCTCCTTGCTTTTCTCTTCTTCTACTCCTAGCTTTAACATTTTTCTGTTTTTATTTATGCTTTTTCTGCCATCAGTCTCATATTTCTCCTTCTTCTTTGATGTCATTAATCTTTTTAGCTTCTGGCCAATAGTTTTCATTTCTACTCCTTTTTTCATGGCCAAAATTCCAGTCCTCTTCTTTATAGCTATTAACTTCCACCTTTTCTGATATATAATGTTTCAGCCCACCTCCTAGATCTGTTATATTTATTTTAGCCCTCTTATCTATCCTTGATTGTCTTTATTTATCTTCAAAACTTGTAATTGATCTGCCAGAATATTAGGCCCAACATCTTTATTTGGCCCACATTTGACCACCTCCGGATCTCCCTTCATCCTTCTTCTCTTTTGGGTTTGTATATTGAAAGTTCATTCATTATTTTTCTCTCTTATCTTTCTAATAAGGTTTTTAAATTTATAGGCTGTCCTTAGGTCAAATTACTCCTCTTCATATCCCTGAAAATCAGGGGTTTTTTACACTTCCCTCACCTATTCTTCTACATCAGGCATCTCTTTCTCTTTCCCTATTTGATTTTTTCAAATACTTTTCTCCCCGATTTTATGCTGTAGAATTTGTTCAGCCCTTATCTTGCTTTCTTCAGTGTTTTGCTCTTCAACATTCTCTTTTTCAAGACTTTGTTTTTCACGTACCTGCTGCTCCTCCTCTTCTCTCCATCCCTGTTGTTTTGAATTACCTCCTCCCATGGCTAAAACTGGTTGAACTTGGCTTACTCCTAGTCCTGGTGAGTATTTTTTTTGTTGGATCCTAACACGCCATCCCTATTTCATTCTTGTATATCTTCTTCTCATGTCTTATTATATTCTACAATTAGAATGGTGGCAGCTTCACTCATTCTAACTAGAAATCAATGGACAATGCCTTGGTAATATTGATTCCAACTCTAATCCTTGGGAATGATCTCTTAAGAACTCCATCCACTTTTGGGTCCTCAACCAAAACCCCCAGCACTCCTCTAACAATGACTACAGTCTTCTTATTCATATGATCAAGTGGGATGTCGTGGACTTGAATTCAAAACTCCATAAAGTTATGATCAACTTCAAAAACATATTTTCCTTTAATCCATAATCTAAGGTTGATCGAATTTTCTCTAACATTCCCCGGACCATTTTGAATAATTAGAAGCCTTCTTTTTTTATCTCTGAAGCTTAACAACATCTTCTTTAGCCCAATATCGACTGCAACTCCCTGTAGGTTCTCCCATATTTCCAATAAATCATTCTTCTATTTTTTGAAACTAACCTCTTTATCACTTATTATCTTTTCAACCATATTCATAAAGTGCTTCTTATACCTCGAATCTCTTTACTTATTAAGTTTGATGACTTTTTTTCTATGGTAGTTGTTCCGAGGGTTACCTAAAACTGTAAGTCGATCTTGGATGAGATCTTCTGTGCTGGTCGGCACAGTTGTGTCCGACTTGCTAATGGTGGCCGGGGCCGTTGTGTCCGACTTGTTGGGCTTGGTGGTGCTGCTGATCCTTCGTCACCGGAGGGTGGTGGTACCTGCAAGGGACTCCGATGCTTAAGTTACCAAGGGAATTAAGCAGGTTTTTAGTAGAATCAGAGTATGAGTTATACCTGGGTGCTCCGGTATATTTATAATGGTGTGGAATGACCTTTTTAGATAAGATAAGTTAGTTATCTTATCTTATCTTATCTTATCTTTGAGTGAGGTCTTCTTATCTTCTGGGGAACCGCCTTTATCTTTTCTGGGCTTTAGCTACCTTTAGATTGGGCTGTGTTCCTTCGTTTGGGCCTACTTGGGCCTCTGTGGTATTTTGTCTGAGCCATTTGTTGTGAAGAGGTCGGACATTGGCCGAGCTCTTTGAGAAGAGATCGGATTGTCTGACCTGAAGAGGTCGGTCGGCTTGTCGCTAAACATCCTGGGTCGGACAGTTTGACCCAGGGTATGAACAGTGCCCCTGCTTGAGTTTGATCTTTCCGTGAGATCGTGCTTTTCAGAGCTTCGATCTCTTTGGAAGTCGTGCTCAAGCATCTGTCTGGCTTGTTTCTTCATTGCTTTGCAATCTTTGCAGATTTTCTAGAGGTTTGGTACTTCACAGTCCAACCTCTTTTGAGTGGTAGTGTGGGTTTTCTATCCTTGCCTTCTGGATCACGCCTTGCTTTAAGTTTGTGTTGACAATCCCTCTGCTTTGGCAAAGTTATCCTTGCGGCTTGATGTCTGGGCTTTTAGTGACTTGTCCAATGACTTTTTGGTGTTCTTTATATAGAACCTTTTTTAGTCTCGGATGACGTTCGTAGCCCTGTTTGAGATTGAGCCTTCTTTGAGTGGAGTTGTGTCCCTTTTGGCTAAGCACATTTGAGCCTTAAGTTGTTTCCCAACCTTTTGGCTTGTTCTTTTTTGAGATCGTACTTGCACCTCTTCTTTAGCTGACGTCGACCTGTATGACTTTGCCCCTGCTTGAGTTTGGACTTTTCCGCTAGATCGTGCTTTCAGAGCTTCAATCTCTTTGGGGGAAGTCGTGCTCAAGCATCCTGACTTCGGTCGATCTTGAGTAGTTCCTCCTTGTGCGAGTCTGGTATTGCCCTTTTTAGTTTGTTGAGAGGGCTTTTCAGCCTTTCTTCTGACTTGTTTGTCTTCACTGCTCGGGCTTTTTAGTCATAATCCAACAACTTTTTAGGTAGTGTTCCGGTGGGAAACCTTTTTATAGTTTGTTTGGATGAGTTTTTAGCTCCGTCTTTGAGACCGTGCTTTTCGCTTTTTAAGTAATGTCTTTTTTCAAGACTTTGTACTTTTCAGCGAAGCACTTCTGGCTTTGGTCTTTTGACCTTTCCTTGGACTTTGTGAGATGTTTATAGAGTGTTAGTACTTTGTTGTCCAACCTCTTTTTTATCAGATCTTGTTTTGTCTGTCTCCTGTTTTGTCGAGGTGGGATGACCTTTGGGGCTAACTTGTCCAACAACTTTTTAGTGTTCTCGTAGAACACTTTTTTAGTCAATCTGAACAATTTTGATAGCCTTGTCGTGGAGTCGTGGCTTTTTGGGCAGATCCGTGTCCCTTTTAGCACACGTCTTCTGTTGGTCGACTTTTCTTGTCGGATCTCCTCGAGTTATTTTTAGTAATCCATTTTTATTTGGACCTCGTTGGATCTCTTTTTATGGATTTACTTTTTTATAACTCTGTCGCTTTAATCGGCTTGGGTCGACTTCTTGATGTTGGTCCCTTCCCGAGTCATTTCTAGTAATCCTCTTTTTTGGACTTTTGTCAGGTCTCTTTCAGGGATTACTTTTTATAACTTTGTCGCTTTAATCAGCTTGGGTCGACTTCTTGATATTGGTCCCTTCCCAAGTTATTTCTAATAATCCTCTTTTTTGGACCTTTGTCAGGTCTTTTTCAGGGATTACTTTTTATAACTTTTTTGTTTGTGGGAGTCTGACTTCATCATGTCAAGCTCTTCAAAGTTATTTTTGTAATCCTCTTTCTTGGACCTTGTTCAGGTCTCTTTCAGGGATTACTTTTATAACTTGTTTGTGGGAGTCCGACTTCATCATGTCGGGCTCTTCTATGTTATAGTAATCCTCTTTTATAAGGCTGGCCAGACCTCTTTCCAGGGCTTTACTTATAACTTCGGTTACTATGACTGGTCCGACTTCTTTACGTCGGCCAGTCTTTAAGTTATTTTATAGCAATCCATTTTATTAGGACCTCGTCAGGTCCTTTCTATGGATCACTTTCTATAACTTCTTGCATTATTCTGTTTTCATCTTTGTCAAAATTAAACGATGAATTCGGTTTTCATCGTGGTCAGGCGGTGAAGTTGGTTTTCACCTTGCCGACCTATCGCTTTGAAATAGAGCGTCTTGGTAGAAAACTTTTTAGGAAATCTGCAATCTTTTAAACAATAAAATGAAGATAAGAGTGTGTACACGTTAGTACTTACACTTCTATGTCGGGCAATTTATTTGGATCTCGGCCTGGCACCCTTTTTAGATTGCAGGCATGCCATGACCTTGGTAGCTTTTACCCCTTGAGGTCGGATACTTTTGTCGTAGCCTTTTTCCAGTACCTCCGTGACTCAGTAGGGTCCTTTCCAATTAGCTGCTAGCTTTTCCTTTTCCAGTCTACTTGTTCTGATATCATTTCGGATTAGGATGAGGTCATTATTGGTGAAGCTTCTCTGCACTACCTTTGGATTGTACCCTAAGGCCATGTGATGTTTTAGCACTTCTTCCCTGATCCGAGCTCTTTCTCGGACTTCTGGGAGTAGGTCGAGCTCTTCCCTTTGAAGTGGGGAGTTGGCTTTTTCGTTGTAGATGATCGTTCTGGAAGATCCTTCTTCAACTTCTACCAGTATCATTGCCTCCATTCCATAAGCCAATCGGAAAGGTGATTCCTTTATGGTAGAATGTGGAGTTGTTCGATATACCCATAGGACATGTGGGAGCTCTTTAGCCCAAGCTCCCTTTGCATCTTGTAGCCTCCGTTTTAACCTGGCTAGTGTGACTTTATTGGCAGCTTCTGCTTGTCCATTAGCCTGTGGGTGTTCTATGGATGTGAATTAGTGCTTTATTTTTAAGTCAGCCACCAACTTTCTAAAGCCTGTGTCTGTGAATTGAGTGCCATTGTCTGTGCTAATGGAGTAAGAAATCCCACACCTTGTAACAATGTTTCTGTGCAAGAATTTCCGACTTTTTTTTAGTAGTGGCATTAGCTAGGGGCTCTGCCTCAATCTATTTTGTGAAGTAATTCACCCCTATGAAGAGAGAACTTTTGCGTGGTCTAGAATTCAGAATAAATTCCCGTTGCAAGTATAGCTTCTAAACCAACAAAAGTCCTTTCGTACAAACGTTTTGATTGTCACAAGTAACAAACCCCTTTAAGATTGATAACCGAGTATTTAAACCTCGGGTCATCTTCTCAAGGAATTGTAGCGAGGTATGTTCTTATTATTGGTTATGAGTCTTGTAAATTGGGGTTTTGAAAGTAAGGAAGAAGTATGTTAAATGACAAGTAAAATAAATAAATAACTGTAAAATAAACTCATCGCAAGATATGAGAAATTGGAAGTCCTATCCTAGTTATTCTTATCGATGGTGATGAGAATTGAGCTTTAATCCCACTTAGTTAACCTTTACTAAAGCAAAGGAAAGTCAAGTGGACTAATTAGTTTGATCCTCAGGTCCTAGTCAATTCCTAAGAAAGGACTAGAGTTATTGGAATTCAATTCAATTAGCAAAAATGGCAATTATCAATCACGATGAGTTTGATAACTCAAGAGTCTCCAACTAATCAATTAAAACCAAAGAATATAAAAAGCTAAATGAAAAAAATCATAAATCTGAAACACATCAAACTATGTTTAAACATAAATTCAAATCTAACATGGAAAGGTTTATAAGCTAAATTGAAAAGATAAATATCAATTAAAGTAATAAAATAAGAGTGGAAAATAAATTAAAGGAACATTGAACCTGATGAAGAAGTTGAAATCCTAATCCTAATCCTAATCCTAAATCCTAAGAGAGAGGAGAGAACCTCTCTCTCTAAAAACTACATCTAAATTATGAAAAGTGAAAAATTGGCCATCTCCTCAATGGATGCATTCTCCCACTTCATAACCTCTAATTTATGCCTCTTGGATTTGGATCTGGGCCAAAAAGGGGCCCAGAAATCGTTGGAAATGAGATCTGCAAATTCTGCAGATCGCGCACGTCACGCGTCCGCGTGAGTCATGCAGTCGCGTCATCTAGAGTTCTGCTCTTCCACGCGGTCGCGTCAGTCATGCGCCCGCGTCAGTTGTGTTTTGCAGGTCACGCATTCGCCTCATCCATGCGCTCGCATCGAATCTCTTTTGCGCGAACCACGCGTTCGCGTCGTCCATGCGGACGCGTCACTGCCAGTTTCTCCAAAACTCCAATTTGTGCTTTCCTTCCATTTTTGTATGTTTCCTTTCCATCCTTCAAGTCATTCTTGCCCTATAAAACCTGAAAGTACTCAACACACAAATCACGGCATCGAATGGTAATAAAGGATAATTAAATTTGATAATTTTAAAGCATAAGAAACATATTTTCTCATTTCTCATATCTTAAGGAAGGAATTGTAAAATCATGCGAATTCATATGAATAAGTAGGTGAAGAGATGATAAATCATTCAATTTAAGCACAGAATTTATCATAAAATAGTGGTTTATCACCCTACAATGAGGAACTTTGACTTGTCCTGATTCTTGGGGAAAGGGTCCGAGGAGGTCGAGTCCCCACTTTGCGAACGGCCAAGGTGATGTTACATTGATGAGCTCCTCTGGTGGGGCGATGTAGAAGTTAGCATGCTTTTGATATAAAGCTTTGACTTTGTATTTGGGTTTTTTGCTCTGTTGTTGCCTCCAAAGGGTGCCCCTGGACTTTTGTCTGAGTCTTGGGGTTTCCCTTTTACTGTTGTATCTGACACTTGATGTTTTGCTATTATTGTCCGAGTTGTTTTCTTATTTGTCCGAGATGTTTGGTAATAACCCCATGGTCGACCTATGTCTTCTTGAAAAAAATATTGCTGAGTTGTCTACTAAGATTCCGGACGGCATGTCTGATTGACTGGATTCTATAGTTTTAATGCGTGTTACTGTGGCTAAACCTGAGTACTGTGTGCGACTTATGAGGTTCCGTAGAATTTGTAGGGATAGGAATGAGGAGAAGAATTATGAGTTGGTGTCGCCGGACCATGAGGAGAGGGTTTGTTTTCCTTCCTTATTGTGGTCTTGTAATGTAGCCTAGATGAGGCTTCAGTTATTTTCCCCTGGTTTGGTGTTGGCTAGTTTTAAAAATGCATCAGCTCGGGCATTCTGCTCCCGAGGTATGTGTTAGACTTCGTATTCCCCGAATTGTCCGAGCTGTTGGTGCTGGCTGATTTTGAAAGTGCATTGATGACAGGTCATCATATACCCATTTTTCAAGCTAATTTCACTTGTTTTATTAGTCTTTATGCACTTTCTTGCATCTTAAGTAAGTGATTTGGAGTGAAAATGCATAACTTCTTTAAATCAAACAACCACCATAAAATTAATGTTAACTCATGAGGTTTAAGCTGAATTTAATTGATTATTAATTGATTTATAAGCCTTGTGAATTTAGTGATACTTTGAGTGGTTGTTTTGGTTTATTGTAGGTGAAGAAAGAAAGAAAAAAGGAAAGCGTGGCTTAAGAAAGCATAGCCCAAGAGAGAAAAAGTGTGGCGCATGGAAGGGAGGAAGCAAGCATTGCCCTCCACAAGGGCACACTGCCCTCAAGGAGGGCAACATAAGGAAGCAAACTTTGAGAGGCAACACTGCCCTGCCCTCCTCAAGGGCGGAGCACAAATTGATGCCAAGGATCAAGGAGAGCAAAAACTCTGCCCTGCCCTCCTCAAGGGCAATATCGGGCTCATCAAAGGAATAAATTCAAGGAAAAAGCTTACCAATGCTTGCCACAAGGATCGAACACGGCACCATGAGGAAGCAAGGAACTAGGCCTTAATTTGGTGCCAAGAAAACCAAGGAAAAGAAGTAGCGTGTGCATCCACCAAATTTCGAACTTGGAACTTCACTTTTGGAAACACTGCCCTGCCCTCCGCGAGGGCAGGGCAGCATTTTGTGGTGCACAGCCAGCGCACCAGATTGGCACGCACCAAGGACTCTCGGCAGCATCAGCACGCACGGGCAGCAGAATCTGGCACACCAAAAAACTCTGCCCTGCCCTCCACAAGTGGAGGGCAGCATCCTGCAGCACCAACACGCACGCACCAAGGGACGCACGCACCATTTTCTGCCCTGCCCTCCACAAGGGCAGGGCAGCCTCCTGGAAGCAACTTTTCTTGGGCTAAAATTGGATTAAAAATCCAATAAAATTCATTTCTTCACCAAATCAAAAGCCCATCCAAATTCCAAAATCCAAGAATAGAAAGTGTATAAATAGGAGCTAGATTGATGTAAATAGGACCTTTCTTTTGCTTTTAGATTTTGAACCTTTACTTTGAGCTTTCTTTTGACTTGAGAATTGAGAGCTTCTTTTGATTTTGAATTTTGAGAGCTAGGAACTGAGATTTCAGGGAATTGGGGAGGAAAATTGATCTCTCTTCTTCCTTGTTCTTGCTTGAGCATTTTTACTTTTCTTGTTTGAGTCTTGGGTGTCAAGAATTGAGGAAATTCTGTCTCAATCTCCACTCAAGAACTCTTTAATTTCTTCTCTGCATAATTAAGTTCAATTACATTCCCTTTACTGTTTCTTCTTCAATTTCTTGTTAATTGCTTGGAGAATTTGGATCTGGGAAGGCAATTGAGATCTAGACTTTGCTATCTAGTCTCTAGAGTCCTGAGATCACATCTTCCTTTTAGTTCTTCTGTGAACCTCTGCTGCAATTCAATTCCATTCTCTGTTTGAATTTTAAGTATTTCTAATTCATCTTCTGCTTTATTACTTGCTGCAATTTAATTTTCATTGCTTAAATTCTGAAATCCCAATCCTCAATTCCCTTTTCCATTCAAGCAATTTATATTTCTTGTTCTTTAAGTTACTGCAATTTACATTTCTTGCACTTTAAGTTTCAGTCATTTAATTTCTTGTTCTTTAAGATTCAGCACCTTTACTTCTAAGTCTCTTTAATTTCTGCAATTCATCCCTCTCCCTTTACATTTCCTGTTGTTTAATTACTGTTGGACAAAAACACTCAACCAATACTTGATTCGCTTGACTAAATCAACCACTAAACTAAAATTGCTCAATCCTTCAATCCCTGTGGGATCGACCTCACTCATGTGAGTTATTATTACTTGATGCGACCCGGTACACTTGCCGGTGAGTTTTGTGTCGGATCGTTTTCCGCACATCAAGTTTTTGGCGCCGTTGCCGGGGATTGAATTAGATTGACAATGATTAAGTAAGGTGTTGGTCTAGATTAAGCATTTTTTTTCTTTTAACTAAGCACATTAACTGTTTGACACATTGTGTTATCTCTAACCACATTCTAGCATTAGAATGTCCATGTTTCATTTGGTTTGTTTGTGATTCTTGCAAGTCATGGATGCTGAGGTGCGTGAAGAGGGAGTGAGCAACAATACCCAGCCTGCAAGAAGAGTGTTGGCCTCTTACACTATCCCCAATGCAAGAAACTGTGGGAGTAGCATACTCACTCCCAACTTTCATGCAAATAATTTTGAGTTGAAGCCTCAACTTATCACTCGGGTGCAGAACAATTGCTCCTATGGAGGAAGTCTACTTGAAGATCCAAACCAACACTTATCCATCTTCCTCAGGATTTGTGAAACTGTCAAAATAAGTGGTGTGCATCCAGACATCTACAAGCTACTGCTGTTTCCATTCTCTCTGAAGGATAAGGCCACTCAATGGCTAGAGACATTTCCCAAAGAAAGCATTAATAATTGGGAAGACTTAGTGAGCAAATTCCTAGCCAAGTTCTATCCTTCCCAAAGGATTATCAAGCTGAAAACAGAGGTGCAAACATTCATTCAAAGGAATGGAGAGTCGCTGTATGATGCCTGGGAGAGATACAAGGCCTTAATCAGGAAATGTCCCCCAGAAATGTTTAGTGAGTGGGATAGACTCCAAAACTTCTATGAAGGGTTAACCCAGAAAACTCAAGAAGCATTAGATCATTCAGCAGGAGGCTCATTGCAGCTAATGAAGACAGCAGAGGAAGCCCAAAACCTCATAGAGATGGTGGCAAACAATCAATATTTCTTTGCTCATCAAAGACAACGCCAACCAGCCCAGAGAAGGGATGTGCTGGAGCTTGAAGGTGTTGACGTTCTCTTGGCACAAAACAAATAGATGCATCAACAGCTTCAGCAACAAATAGAAATGATGGCCAAGAAAATTGATGGACTGCAAGGTATTGCAGTAAACACACAACGCCAATCTCAAACCTCACATGGGTGGAATCTATCTGAAGAAAGTTTTGGGACATTCAATTTTAAGCAACAAAGCCCTGAGCAGGTGCAATGCATGAACAACACTTCAAGTTCATTTCAACACAATTTTCATGGTGATGCACACAAGACACCTTGGAAGACTCATTCTAATTCAAGGTGGGGTGAGCATCAGAATCAAGGACAAAGGGACTTCAACTCTGGCAGCCTCAGCAACACAAGCAACCATAACCATTCATCCAATAATACTAACCAATTCAAAAATTCACAAAACACATATCACCAACCCCATAATAACTCACAAAACCACCAGAATAACTTTTCCACATCTACATCCCACCCATAAAGTACCCCCACAATTAATTCAAACAACTTCCAACAACAACCATCTCATTTCACACAACCACAACCAAATCCAGACTCTCAAAGAATCTCAAGTCTAGAGAAAATGATGGAGAAACTCATGAAAAATCAAGAGATGGCAAGACAAGATCAGGAAGCTGCAAGGAAAGATCAGACCCTGGCATTCAAAAACCAAGAGACCTCAATCAGAAACCTTGAGAGACACATGGGGTAAATGGCTAAGCAAATTTTAGAAATGGATGAGAAGAGAGCGAATGCCTTCCCCAATGTCACTGAAGAACACCCAAGGGACAAAGGAAAAGCCACAAAATGGGAGGAGTGCAAAGCAATCACAGTGGGAAGTGAGAAGGCTATGAAGAAGGAAGCCATCAATCAGGATAAACATAACAGAGAAGTTCCACAAGAAGAGACAGAGGGGAAAAGTAAAGAGGATCAAGAAACCAAAAATGTACAAATTTCAAAGGGATACAAGAACACCCTTGAATCACAACTACAAGAGAAGAGGAAAGGAGTGAATCCTTATGTCCCCAAACTTCCATACCCTCAGAGGTTTAAAAAAGAAAATGAGGATAAGCAATACTCAAAATTTCTGGACAAATTCAAGACACTAAGCATCAATATTCCTTGCTTGGAAGCACTTGAACAGATGCCACTATATGCCAAATTCATGAAGGAAGTATTGACAAAGAAAAGATCCCTGAAGGAAGGACAGATTGTTGAGATGACAAAGGAATGTAGTACTATCCTCCAAAGAGAGTTGCCAGAGAAGAAAGATGATCCTGGGAGTTTTTACATACCTTGCACCATAGGAAACATAACAATTGAGAAGTCATTCTGTGACCTCGGTGCAAGCATAAACTTGATGCCTTTGTCTCTAATGAGGAAACTTAAAATTTCTGAGCTGAAGTCAACACGAATAGTTCTCCAAATGGCTGACAAATCCACTAAGCAAGCACTGGGAGTTGTGGAGAATGTGTTGGTAAAAGTGGGAAAATTCTTTCTCCCTGCTGACTTTGTTATCTCAGATATAGAAGAGGACCCTGACACTCCCATCATCCTGGGAAGGCCTTTCCTAGCTACGGGCAGAGCATTGATAGATGTGGAAAAAGGGGAATTGTTGCTGAGAGTGCATGATGAGCATCTAGCATTCTATGTTTTTAAAATCTTGCATGAACCCATTCAAGAAGAAGATTTTATGAAGGATAAGGCCAGAGATCAAAGTTTGAAGGAGGCAGTCAATGAGTTAACTCCAAGACTCCTAAATCCATGCTTGAAAGCAGTAGAAATGGTGCAACAAACCAAAGAAGTCAAGGAGGAACTAGATCCAAAACCCCCAGATGAGAAATTCAGCATCCCAGATAAAGAACCACCAAGGCAGGGAGTATCTCTTGAGAAAGAAAAGAAGAAGAGGCCAAGAGGGTGGAGAAATAAGAAGATCCCTACTGAAGGCTTTTCACCAGGGGATAAAGTGGTGTTAAACACCCAACCAATGAAGGTGTCTCCACAATTATCTGAATACTACACTATGAACCGGGTCCTTTCACTTGAACACCTAGAGATCATCAAAGAAGAGACTGGGAGGAAGTTCACAATAAGAGGTGAAAAGTTGAGGCACTATGATTTTCAGCCTCCATGATCAAAGAATGGAGGATGTCAAGCTAATGACAATAAAGAAGCGCTTGTTGGGAGGCAACCCAACCCGAGGTAGTTTTCTTTTCATAGCTTTTTCAATAAAGATGTTGAATAATTGGTATGCATTGCAAGGAGCTAAGTTTGGTGTTGCACACCAAAACAACTTAAGGGAGAATGGAGGATTCTAAGTTTGGTGTTCCACCAAAATCTCATTTAAAAGAACATTCTCACTTCCTGCACAATGCTAGCTCTAAGCAATCAGACAAATTATTCAACTATTTAAATGTTTATCTAGTTTCAACTCCATAACCTTCAGCAAGGATACAAGGTTTCAAATATGGTTAACTTGTTGCATCAGAGGTAGTGGCAATCAATTAAGTTTGGTGTTCCCAAACCAAAATAAATTCAAGAGCCACACTCAATTTATGCATACTAACCATACACTTAAGGGCTTGAGAAGCAAGCAACTTTGAGAATTATGCAGGACGTGAGTCAACAATTGAAGATATTATGCATCTTAACTCGAAGAAAACACAACAGAAGGAAGAATCACAAGGCTGCAACTTCAAAGGTTGTATCTAAACTCAATCCTTGCTGCTTTGAATTGCTATAAACATGGGAACCATTATATATCTTGCTAAAGTGTTTATCTAGTTGCAAGTGAAGTTGTTTAATCAAGTATAATGATCTGCATAATGCTTGTCATTCATCACTTAGCTTGAATTTTGTTTTGTTTCCCATATGCTTGAATAAAAGAGATTTTGTTTGAATTGAAAAGTAAATATCCAATGTTGCATAAGTAGAATGGAAGCTAATGGTGGTGTATGTGTTGGATTAAATGAATAACTCATAAAATAATTGCTGCATGATGTCATCTTCATTGAAGTGTGATCTAGCTTGCTGATATAAAGGTTCTTACTAGTAAATAAAAAGCCCTTGAGAAAAAAAAATTTAAAACAGAAAGAAAAGGAAGAAGAAAAAGCCAATGTGGCAAGAAAAACAAAGAATAAAGGCTGGACACCAATAGCTTGGACCCTAGGACACATGCCTGTGGTGTTCTTGTACTAGGATATGCTTGGATAAGTAAATTCTGAGGGGTATTTCAAAACCCGGTCACTTAGATCAACTGATTTGGGATGACCAATTGAAAGTCCACAATAAAGAGCAACCTAGATGCAGAACATTTAGTTATCCAAAGAGATGCTGGGCATCAATGATCCTAGGAAGAAGTAGTGAGCCATATGTCTGTGGTGGACGATGTTGATTTAAAAATAAAGCCAAAGGCTACTACTACAACATTAGACACCAAGACTTCAAAGAATAATAAGCTTGATAAGCAACATGAGAAAAGAAAATTTAGCAAGGGAGTAAAGAAAGAATAAACCTTATAACAGTAAGTTTAGTAAGCCTTTGAGGAGAATGTATATTATGTAACAGCAACAATAATTGAGTTATCATTGTCTGCAGAAAAACTCCATAAGTCAAGTTCTGCTATATGCCTAATAAGGATATGTTCCTTTTCTTGTTCATTTCATTTTCTCTTAATTTTGATGCTTGCTTGGGGACAAGCAAGATTTAAGTTTGGTGTTGTGATGACAGGTCATCATATACCCATTTTTCAAGCTAATTTCACTTGTTTTATTAGTCTTTATGCACTTTCTTGCATCTTAAGTAAGTGATTTGGAGTGAAAATGCATAACTTCTTTAAATCAAACAACCACCATAAAATTAATGTTAACTCATGAGGTTTAAGCTGAATTTAATTGATTATTAATTGATTTATAAGCCTTGTGAATTTAGTGATACTTTGAGTGGTTGTTTTGGTTAATTGTAGGTGAAGAAAGAAAGAAAAAAGGAAAGCGTGGCTTAAGAAAGCGTAGCCCAAAAGAGAAAAAGTGTGGCGCATGGAAGGGAGGAAGCAAGCATTGCCCTCCACAAGGGCACACTGCCCTCAAGGAGGGCAACATAAGGAAGCAAACTTTGAGAGGCAACACTACCCTGCCCTCCTCAAGGGCGGAGCACAAATTGATGCCAAGGATCAAGGAGAGCAAAAACTCTGCCCTGCCCTCCTCAAGGGCAATATCGGGCTCATCAAAGGAATAAATTCAAGGAAAAAGCTTACCAATGCTTGCCACAAGGATCGAACACGGCACCATGAGGAAGCAAGGAACTAGGCCTTAATTTGGTGCCAAGAAAACCAAGGAAAAGAAGTAGCGTGTGCATCCACCAAGTTTCGAACTTGGAACTTCACTTTTGGAAACACTGCCCTACCCTCCGCGAGGGCAGGGCAGCATTTTGTGGTACACAGCCAGTGCACCAGATTGGCACGCACCAAGGACTCTCGGCAGCATCAGCACGCACGGGCAGCAGAATCTGGCGCACCAAAAAACTCTGCCCTGCCCTCCACAAGGGCAGGGCAGCATCCTGCAGCACCAACACGCACGCACCAAGGGACGCACGCACCATTTTCTGCCCTGCCCTCCACAAGGGCAGGGCAGCCTCCTGGAAGCAACTTTTCTTGGGCTGAAATTGGATTAAAAATCCAATAAAATTCATTTATTCACCAAATCAAAAGCCCATCCAAATTCCAAAATCCAAGAATAGAAAGTGTATAAATAGGAGCTAGATTGATGTAACTAGGACCTTTCTTTTGCTTTTAGATTTTGAACCTTTACTTTGAGCTTTCTTTTGACTTGAGAATTGAGAGCTTCTTTTGATTTTGAATTTTGAGAGCTAGGAACTGAGATTTCAGGGAATTGGGGAGGAGAATTGATCTCTCTTCTTCCTTGTTCTTGCTTGAGCATTTTTACTTTTCTTGTTTGAGTCTTGGGTGTCAAGAATTGAGGAAATTCTGTCTCAATCTCCACTCAAGAACTCTTTAATTTCTTCTGTGCATAATTAAGTTCAATTACATTCCCTTTACTGTTTCTTCTTCAATTTCTTGTTAATTGCTTGGAGAATTTGGATCTGGGAAGGCAATTGAGATCTAGACTTTGCTATCTAGTCTCTGGAGTCCTGAGATCACATCTTCCTTTTGGTTCTTCTGTGAACCTCTGCTGCAATTCAATTCCATTCTCTGTTTGAATTTTAAGTATTTCTAATTCATCTTCTGCTTTATTACTTGCTGCAATTTAATTTCCATTGCTTAAATTCTGAAATCCCAATCCTCAATTCCCTTTTCCATTCAAGCAATTTATATTTCTTGTTCTTTAAGTTACTGCAATTTACATTTTTTGCACTTTAAGTTTCAGTCATTTAATTTCTTGTTCTTTAAGATTCAGCACCTTTACTTCTAAGTCTCTTTAATTTCTGCAATTCATCCCTCTCCCTTTACATTTCCTGTTGTTTAATTACTGTTGGACACAAAACACTCAACCAATACTTGATTCGCTTGACTAAATCAACCACTAAACTAAAATTGCTCAATCCTTCAATCCCTGTGGGATCGACCTCACTCATGTGAGTTATTATTACTTGATGCGACCCGGTACACTTGCCGGTGAGTTTTGTGTCGGATCGTTTTCCGCACATCACGCATCAGCTCGGTCATTCTACTCCCAAGGTATGTGTCGGACTTTATATTCCCCGAAATGTCCGAGCTGTTTTCTATTTTTGTCCAGGGTCACTGAATTGTTTGAGCTGTTCTCTGGTTTTGTCCAGGGTCCCTCGAATTACCCGAGGTATTTCTTCATGGTGGGATCGTCAGCTTGGTTGCTCCCTTCTATTTGTGAGGTGACTACTTGTGAATCACTGGACACGGTAAGCTCCTACCTTCTTAGCTAGCCTTAAACCAGCCAGTAGTGCCTTGTATTCAGCTTGGTTATTTAGCATGATTTGGCTTCCTTGATCACTTTCTATAATTACACCTGCACCACTCCCGGTTTTGTTTAGAAGAGTCGTTCACGTAGAGATTCCATTTTGTAGGAGTTCCCAGGGTGTCAGTGTACTCTGTAATGAAGTCGGCCAGATACTGTGATTTAATGGCTGTCCAAGATTTCATATCAAAGATCAAATTTGGATAACTGGACTGTCCCCTGTAGGATTCTTCCAGCTATTTATTGTTTTCTGTAGGATGTCTTTTATGGGCTAGTTTGTCCAAACTCTGATAGTGTGAGCTTGAAAGTATGGGTGGAATTGTCGAGAGGTGAGTATGAGGGCATAGGCAAACTTTTCTATCTTTTGAGAGTTTAGTTCGGCCCCCTGTAGAGCTTTGCTGATGAAGTAGATGGTTTGTTGCCAACTTTCGTCTTCTCTGACTAGTGCTGAGGTTATTGCCCGACTTTCCACTGCGAGGTATAATATGAGTTCCTCACTTTCCCATGGTCTGGTAAGAATGGGTGGTTGTCCCAAGAATTTTTGAAATCTCGGAAGGCTTGTTCGCACTCCGTCGTCCTTTTCAAACCTCTCTCCCTTCCTTAATATACCTCTTTGAGGTGTCTTTTGCAAGATGATTTAGAGATCCCTCCTCCTGCGAATCCTCCATGAACATGTCTCTGTGGGGTGTGAGGTGGACGTTCAACTCGTCTGACCTCTTTGGTGTGAGACGTTCAACTCGTCCGACCTCTTTGGTGTGAGGTGGACCTTCAACTCGTCCGACCTCTTTGGTGTGAGGTGGACCTTCAACTCGTCTGACCTCTTCGGTGTGAGGGGGACGTTCAACCCGTCCGACCTCTTTGGTGTGAGGTGGACCTTAAATTCATCCGACCTCTTCGGTGTGAGGGGGACGTTCAACCCGTCCGACCTCTTTGCTGTGAGGTGGACCTTTAACTGGTCTAACCTCTTTGGTGTGAGGTGGACTTCAACTCGCCCAATCTCTTTGTTGTGAGGTGGACCTTCAACCCGTGCAACCTTTTTGTTGTGAGGTAGACCTTCAACTCGTCTGACCTCTTTGACCTTTCTGCTTTTGATTGGGCGAGGTGGTGAGATCTTCTCAGTGTTGTGTATTTCTCGTTAAACATCCACAAGAGATAGGTTTCTCAGTTGGTTGGTCTTCTTTCTTCCCAGTTTCTTCATCCTTGTCCTGTGGTGGTTTAGGAGAGTCTGATTTTTGAGCTCTCTCCTAGTTGAGAGTTCTCCTCCATGTTGATGTATTTTTCTGCCCGTTCCTGTACCTCGTTCAGAGATGTTGGGTGCTTCTTGGATATTGAGTGGCTAAAAGGTCCTTCTCGTAGACCATTGATGAGACCCCTGATAGCTGCTTTTGTTGGCAGACTTTGTATGCCCAGACATGTTTTGTTGAATCTTTTCATGTAGTTGCGAAGGCTCTCCCGATCTCCTTGCTTGATCCCTAATAGGCTCGGTGCGTGTTTGGCTTTGTCCTTCTGGATGGAGAATAACGGATTGCATCTGAGGCCTCCGTGAGATACATCCTGCTTCTGAAATTGCTAAGATGATGGCTTGGATCCGATGTGCTGTCGTACGGAGTCATGTCAGGAGTTTTGAAGTCCTTTAGGACCTTTAGCTTTCATGATCTCTTTGGTGAATGGATCTTGGTCCTTGCGGGAGCTATCCTCATGAGAGGATCGATTAGCTTTGGCCTTGAGATCGGCTTTGAGTATTAGGAGTTTGTCCTCCAATTCTCGGCGTCGCCTTTTCTCCCTTTGTAGGTCTTTTTTGGCCTTTCGTTGATGTAGGGCTTCTTTTGTTTTAAACGGTCTTGAAGCGCCTCCATGGCTCTCGTGTTTGGAGAATTCTTTTCGTTGTTAAGTTGAGGAGTATCCTTTGGTGTAGTGTCCGCATTTTTGTGCAGCGTTATATCCTCTATATCTGAATCGTGGTCGTTGTCATGGTCGTCCGCCATGGTGATGGGATGACTTCCAGGTTCCCCGGCAACGGCGCCAATGTTCTGAGGGTTACCTGAAACTATAGGTCAATCTCGGACGAGATCTTCAGTGCTGGTCGGCACGGTTGTGTCCAACTTACTGATGGTGGCCGGGGCCGCCGTGTCCGACTTATTGGGCTTGGTGGTGCTGCTGATCCTTCGTCACCGGAGGGTGGTGGTACCTGCAAGGGACTCCGATGCTTAAGTTAGCAAGGGGATTAAGCAGGTTTTTAGTAGAATCAGAATATGAGTTATACCTAGATGCTCCAGTGTATTTATAATGGTGTGGAATGACCTTTTTAGATAAGATAAGTTAATTATCTTATCTTATCTTATCTTATCTTTGAGTGAGGTCATCTTATCTTTTGGGGAACCGCCTTTATCTTTTCTGGGCTTTAGCTGCCTTTAGATTGGGCTGTGTTTCTTTGTTTGGGCCTACTTGGGCCTCTGTGGCATTTTGTCCGAGCTCTTTGTTGTGAAGAGGTCAGACATTGGCCGAGCTCTTTGAGAAGAGGTCGGATAGTCTAACCTGAAGAGGTCGGTCGGCTTGTCACTAAACATCCCGGGTCGAACAGTTTGACTCAGGATAAGAACAGTAGTCAAGCTGCAAGTTGCTAATCCTTTTTTCGATGTTGCTTTCAGATTTCATAATGGCATTTGATGGTTCAGATGATATAAGTAGTGATTAAGCATACGGTTTGCAAGATTTTTAGGTTGAAAACAGCTTCCTATTTGGAAAAGAACCCAGCATTCTAGAGCACTCTCCTATTGAGAGGAAAAAGCTTTCTAGTTGGAAAGGACAACGACACAATGTCAAGAATGAGAAAGAGACTATTCAATTGGTGTTATTATATTAGAGCACTTTTTTTATTATATTCATTGGATATCGGATTAGGTCCAATTTATCGTTACATTTTTTTTTTTTTTATTATATTCTTTACATTAAAAATTTTATCATTCACTTATATTAAAAAAAATTATCACTTATATTTTAAAAAAAAATAAAAAATATTAATTTAAGCGTCAAGATTAAGGAACGTTTATATATTAGATATCAATAAAAATAATTTTAAAAAATAAAAAATTATTAGGTATTACTATTATTATTAAATGATAAATATTTTAGTTGTTCTTTGATTATTTCACAATATATATTATATAATACAATAATATTGTATATATTATTCATTTTATTTTAATATAATTTGGTTGATTATCAATTAAACAAATTAAACAGTTTAATTAAACTTTTGAATTGGTAGTTTTAACAATTTAATTTCTAATTTAACTTTTAAAGTCGTGAGAGTTTTAATTTATATATTTTTAGAATTTATATTAGAATATATTTATATTTAAATGTGTTTGTTTATAATTTTATATTTAAATTTAGTATAATTTGATTATTTTGGTTGAACCACAATTAAATCGGTTAAATTATGGTTAAACTTATAAAATTGTGAACCAATAACTAAAAGAGTTTGAGTTTAACTAAGTTAATTTTATGTATGCATTTTTTACATTCTCATTCTTATTCTCGTTCTCGTCCTTCTTTTTTTTCTTCCTCCTCCTCCACTTTCATTATCATCATCATCACAATCCCATCCTCTGATCTTCTTCCATCTCCTCCTCCTCCTTTTTTCTCTTTTTCCTTCTCTTTCTCCTCCTCAGCTCTTCCTTTTTTTTCTAGTTTGATTTCTTCTTCTTTTTCTTTACAATCAGTTTAACGATAACAAAAGTGACACAAGAAATTTTTATTAGTAACACAAAAATTTTCATAAATAACACAAGAAATCTTTTAAAGGTTTTAGGGTCAAAATTATGAAATTTCTTCTGTCACGATTAAAATGTTTTACTGCTACTTCTAATAAAGTTTACAGAAGTCAAAACCTTCTTCTTCTTTTTATGCTTCTTCTTGTTTTATATTCCCATCATTCTTTTTATTTCACCCTCTTAACAAGAGCTTATGTCTCGATTAAGAACTTTCAGTGTCAAAATTAAAAAATTTTCTGTGTCACAGTTAAAATTTTTGATACTATTTTTCTAATAAATTCTACACAACTCGAATCTGTCCATCCTCTTCTTCTTCATCAACTTTTTTCTCTTTTTCATATTCATTTTCTCCTTTTTATTTCACCTTATCAGCATTCTTCTTGTTTTATCTTTTTAACAAGAATAAAAATTAAAAATAAAAAAAATAAAAAAAATACTACAATAATTACTAGGAGGATGAGGAGTAGTAATAGAAAAAAAAATAGAAAAGAACACAATAACAACAACAATAAAAAAAATGATGATAAAGAGAAAATACGTAAAAAGAAGAAAAAATACAAAGAAAAAAAAAGTATATGATTCACGTATACTAGGGTTGGCAATTTATACCCTATCCGCGGGTACCCAATTCAGACCAATCTGTTCTGGTAGTTTGTCTACCCTACCCGCCGCGGGTAGGGTAAGGTGCGGTGCGAGTTCACCTGCGGGTAGGATAGGGTATGACTTCAGGGTATATCCTACCCTACCCTACTTACACCCCTAATATATCATATAATATATATGTAAAAGTTATTGTAAAAAAAATCTCCAATAAGCTTTTATTGTGCCTATTAGGATTGGCTGGTGCTCTACTAGGGTTTCATTGTGCTTATTAGGGCGGTTGCTACATGACAAATTTCACACTAAATCAATCACCAATCATTGTGATGCAACATGGATGACATGCGAAGAGATCCTAATGTAGAGAACATTGGCAGTGGGGGAAGTGAGGAAGATATAGTAGTGCTAGAAGAGACGGATATTTCTCATGGTGTAAAGGCATGCACAAAGAGCTTAACAGGTCGAATTTTTTCGGCACGAAAATTCTCTGCGGGTACCATAGAGAATGCACTCTCTGCAATTTGGGATAAACCAATAGGGTTCAAAGTAGTCAATCAAGGGATTAATCAGTTTCAGTTCTTCTTTGATGTGCAACAATGGATTGACACACGAAATTCTGAAGAGAATTCAGATTCAAAATTCCCCATTTGGGTGCAATTTTGGGGTGTCCCTGAATGTTATAAGACGTTGGACGTTCGGCGAAAACTTGGTGAAAAACTGGGAGAACTTATGGAGATAGGAATTGTTCATACCCTGGGTCGAGCTGTCCGACTCGGGATGTTCTACAGACAAAGCGACCGACCTCTTCAGGTCAGGCCGACCCGACCTCTTCTCAAAGAGCTCGGCCAAGTCACCAGGAAAGCCCAAAGAAGGGCCCTAATGGAGGACCGTGTACCAAAGCCCAAGGCAGTCCAAACCTGCACGGAGAAGGGCGGTTCCCTTGAAGATAAGATGACCTCACTCAAAAGATAAAGATAAAATAAGATAACTAACTTATCTTATCTAAGAAGGTCACTCTACACTATTATAAATACGCTGGAGCACCCAGGTATAACTCATACTCTGATTCTACTAAAAACCTACTTAATACCTTTGCTAACTTAAGCATCGGAGTCCCTTGCAGGTACCACCACCCTCCGGTGACGAAGGATCAGCACCATCACCCAGTTCAACATGTCGGACACAACAGCTCCGACCAGTACGGAAGATCTCATCCGAGATCGACCTACAGTTTCAGGTAACCCTCGGAACATTGGTGCCGTTGTCGGTGAACCTGGAAGTCATCCCATCATCATGGCGGATGACCATGACAACGACCACAATTCAGATCTAGAGGATAGAACACCGCACAAAAAATGCGGACACCACACCAAAGGATATGTTCTGAGGGTTACCTGAAACTATAGGTCAATCTCGGATGAGATCTTCTGTAGTCGTCAGAGCTGCTGTGTCCGACTTGTTGGACTTGGTGGCAGTGCTGATTCCTTCGTCCCCGAAAGGTGGGGGGTACCTGCAAGGGACTCCGATGCTTAAGTTAGCAAGGGTATTAAACAGGTATTTAGTAGAATCAGAGTATGAGTTATACCTAGGTGCTCCAGTGTATTTATAATGGCGTAGAGTGACCTTCTTAGATAACATAAGTTAGTTATCTTATCTTATGTTTATCTCATCTTCAGGCGAGGTCATCTTATAGGGGAACCGCCCTTCTCTCTGTAGGCTTGGGCTGCCCTTGGATTTGGGTCATGTTCCTCTATTTGGGCCCTTTATTGGGCTTTCCTAGTAGTTTGGCCGAGCTCTCTGAGAAGAGGTCGGGTCGTCACGACCTAAAGAGGTTGGTCGCTTTGTCTGTAGAACATCTCGGGTCAGACAGCTCGACCCAGGGTATGAACAGTGCCCCTGCTCGAGTTCGGTCTTTATTTGGAGGTAGAGTCTTAGTTTTTAAGACTTCGAACCTTCTCGGGTGAAGCCAAACTCGAGCATTTTGTCGACTTTATATTTGTAGAGTTTCTTTTTGAATGCGGGACGTTTTGCTTCCTCTGAGAGCGCACGCTTTTGTATTAGCGTCCTAGCCTTGGGAATGTGCGAGGGTTTTAATGCCCCATTAATTGGTTTTTAATGCCCCATTTTCTTTCAGTTTCCTTTATTCAAATTTTGTATCCAAGAGACGGTTTTTCTTTTTCCTGTAACTTCCCTTCTTTTTTGCCGTTTCCTGTCCTGCATTTCTCGTTTTCTTTCTGTGACGTTTTGGCATTCGCTTGGTGCTTCCACTTTGTGGTTGATTCTTCGCTGCTCCTTTTCTTCCAAAGCTTTTCTTCTCTCTTCCAGGTTGGTTTTTGCTTTCTCTTCACTGTTTATTTCTAGTGCTTTGTTTTTTATTCTTTTGATGATGTTCTGATTTTGTATGTTGGGAAGTTTGAACTTTTCCCTTGTTTCCTGTACTTGGTTTATCACTGTGATGCCTTGTTTCCTGATTTTCTTTCGTTTTGGGTGATTTTCCTGATTCTGATTTTCGCTTGGGGCTTTGTGTGTTGTTGTTTGATTTTTGTACTGTAGTTTTGAAAAAAGGTTGCTCCTTTGATAAGTTTTTTGCTTTATTGATGATTTTTGCTACACTAGTTGATGATCTTTCTCCGACTCTTCATCTTTTTTCTCCTTGGCTTTTTTCTCAAATTTCACTCTGTCATTGCCTCCAAAGGATGCCATTGGACCTTGGTGTGCATCTTGGGGTTTTCCTTTTACTATTTTGTGTGCTTAAGGTCGCGCTTCGTCCGAGTTGCTTCCATTTTGTCCGAATTTGTTTCTGGGTTAGTAACCCATTTCCTTTTGTTTGTAGGATTAGTTGGCCATGTCATCTCGCAAAAATATTGTCGAGACGTCCTCTAAGGTTCCTGAGGGGATGTCCGACTGGTTGGACTCCCTGGTGTTGCTGTGTGTATCCCTAGCTAATGTGGAATTCTGTGCGGAGCTTAGGAAACATCATCGGATATGTAGTAGTGAGACTCAAGAACGCAATTATGAGTTGATGGCACCCGATTCTGATGATAGGGTTTGTTTTCCTATTCCGACCCAGGGGGAGCGTCCTTTCTTCTATGCATACGATTTCTTCTTTAGCCAGATGGATATTACCATTCCCTTTAGTTCTTTTGAAATAGACCTGTTGTGGTCTTGTAACATAGCCCCATCTCAGCTTCATCCGAATTCTTGGGGTTTCATTAAGATTTTTCAGATGGTTTGTCATGAATTCGGTGTTAAGCCCTCTTTAACCCTTTTCTTGTATCTATTTGTGCTGACCAAGCCTGGAACTACCAAAAAGAAAGCTTCTTGAATTTCTTTTAGGTTAGCCCAGGGACATAAAGTCTTTTCCATGTATGATGAGTCTTTTCGCGAATTTAAGAATTACTTTTTCAAGATCCGAGCTGTTGAAGGAGCTCGTCCCTTCTTCCTGGATGAGAATGGTGAGCCTCATTTTTCTTTAGAGTGGCAGAGAAATGTAGTTGTGTCTAGGTATACCTGGGAGATGTTAGATGAGGTCGAGCAGGCCTTTGTCACTACCTTGGAGGATATTTGGGGGGAACCTCCTCATCTTGAGACCAAGAAATTTCTGGGGGATCCATCCTTGATCCGTGCTGTGTTGGGTATTTCATAAACTGTGTTCCCATGTCTTTTGTTTTCTGCTTTCTTTTCTAGATATTGATAAGTCATTGTATTTTTTCTTCTCTTTTAGAGATGTCGAAAAATAATGATTCACTGAAGGCCTTTAAGAAGGCGAGGAAGGATACCGCGGCTCAGAACATCCCGGCCAAGGTTGTCAGAGAAGGTTCCTCCCAGGTTTTGTCGAAGCCGTCTGTCCCGAGCTCTCCTAGGCCGAGGAGGATGATCCCGACTCCTCGGGTTTGTTTGGTCGATCCACCTCAGACTTCGGTTGGTACCTCTGCTCCTTCTGTCGCTCCTCCTCCAAAAAGACCTCGGACTGTCGAGCCATTTAACCTTGGTGCTCCCGACTTTGATGCAGTTGGGTTTGTAGACCAACAGATTGCTCCCTATGGTGTCATGCCTACCGACGATGTATCCATTCTTCATCATTTAGATTTTTATTACTCGGAGTGGTATTACACTGGCATACATGGGAGCGACTTTATACCGAACTGCTCAAGATCTTCTTATCCATGCTACCAAGGCTTTTATGGAGGAGGCAAAATCAGAGTTTGACCGAATAAAGGGTTTGAAGGAGGAGCTCGAGGTGGAAGTGGCCGAGCTGAAAAAGGAGCTGAAGGGGGAAAAGGCTCGGGCTGTTGGTCTGGCGGCTAAAAAAATATAAGGATAGCTATGTTAATACTTATAGAGAGATGATGGAGCTCAGGAGTAGGTTAGAATCTGTTCAGGCCGATTACTCCAAACTTCAAAGTCATCTTGTAGGTAGTGTTACTACGGCTTATGAGAATGTGAAAGAGCAATTCCGAGTTCTTGCACCAGATCTCGACCTTTCCCTTATTAGCCTGGACAATATTGTTAGGGATGGTAAGATTGTCCCTGATGGTTCCGATGATGATGATGATGATCGTTCCTCACTGCCTGCTGCCAAGACTTCTGCTGTGCCGACTTCTACTGCCGGGATCAGTCATCCAAAAGGGGAACCGGATTGCCAAATCCTGAACCGAGATGATGGGACGGTAGATGCAGTGCCTCTTCAGACTCGTTCTCCTTCACCCCGAGTTGATGCTGCTGAGAAGTCTTCTAATATTGACTGAATTTTCTTCCTGTTTAATGTAGATAGCCCGACTTGTGCGCTTTTGAACTCTTTCTCTTTGTAAATGATGTTTTGCTGACTGTTGATACTTTTTTGGGTTGCTTGTTTAGCAACTTTTATTTTGAAAAACAAAGTAGTTTCTGAGCTTCCGGGGCTGATTTTAGTGGCCTCTGAGGCTTGCTATTATCATAACTTAGTAGTTTTTATATCATGACTGCTTGCACTCGTCTTGGTACCTTCGTAGGCTAGGATTTTGTCCGACATGATCAGCTTGACTCTTTGGCTTGGTTTTGTTTGTAATCCTCCTTTTTGGACCTCATTTTAGGTCTCTTTTGGGGACTATTGTTGTAATTTGTATCCTGAGCCTGCTTCATCATGTCGGGTCCTGTCGAATTACTTGGTAATCCTCTTTCTTGGACCTTGTTCAGGTCTCTTTCGGGAATTACCTTTGTAACTTATCTTTCTGGGCCGACTTCGTCTGTTCGGGCCCTATCGAGTTACTTGATAATCCTCTTTCTTGGACCTTGTTCAGATCTCTTTCAGGGATTATCTTTGTAACTTGTCTTTCTGGGCCGACTTCGTCATGTCGGGCCTTGTCGAGTTACTTGATAATCCTCTTTTTTGGACCTTGTTCAGATCTCTTTAAGGGATTATCTTTGTAACTTTTTGTAGGAGTCTGACTTCCTCATATCAGGCTTTTCGAAGTTATAGTAATCCTCTTTTATAGGGTTGGCCAGACCTCTTTCCAGGGCTTTACTTATAACTTGGGTTGTTGTGGCTGGTCCAACTTTATGTGTCGGCCAGTCTTTAAGCTATTTTATAGCAATCCATTTTATTAGGACCTCGTTAGGTCCTTTCTATGGATCACTTTCTATAACTTCTTGCATTATTCTGTTTTCATCTTTGCTGATTTTGTAGAATTTGGGTTTTAACCCTCATTTTTATCGTGATCGCGTAGTGAATTTGGTTTTCACTTTCTGTCGATCTGTAGCTTTATAATCGGGCGATGAATGTTTCAGAATAATACGACTTGAGCATTTGTAGAGAATCTGAAAATTTTATTAAAAAGGAATGCGAATATACATGGAGGGTTAATTTCCTAAGTCGGGTGATTTGTAGGTCTTGGCTGGGCGCCACATTAAAAAACCTTTTTCAGGAAAAATAGTGCGCCTTGTCCAAGATCTTTTATCATCCTTAGCTATAGTACATTCTTAGGTTGCAAGTGTGCCATGACCTAGGAAGCTCTCGCCCGTCGAGTTCAGAAAGCCTGTAGTAGCCCTTCCCCAATACTTCTATGACTCGGAAGGGTCCTTTCCAGTTTGCTGCCAGCTTTCCTTCTCCAGGTCGAGTTGTTCTTATGTCGTTTTGGATTAGGATGAGGTCGTCTTCAGCAAAGGCCCGCTGTATTACTTTTCGGTCGTATCTGGAGGCCATTCGTCGTTTCAACGTCTTTTCCCTTATCCGAGCTCTTTCTCGGATTTCCGAAAGTAAGTCGAGCTCTTCTCTTTGCAGTTGGGAATTGGCCTTTTCACTAAAATGGATTACTCTAGGTGATCCTTCTTCGACCTCCACTGGGATTATCGCCTCTATTCTGTAAGCTAATTGGATAGGTGACTCCTTTGTCGAGGAATGTGGAATCGTTCGATATGCCCATAGGACTTGCGGGAGCTCCTCAGCCTAGGCTCCCTTTGCATCCTGTAATCTCTATTTTAACCCTGCTAATATAACTTTGTTAGCAGCTTCAGCTTGTCCATTGGCTTGGGGGTGCTCAACAGAGGTGAATTGTTGTTTTATATTCAAGTCGGTTGCTAGTTTTCTGAAGCAAGCGTCTGTGAACTGGGTACCATTGTGACGATATTTCTATAAAGAAATTTCCGACTTCTTTGAGCTGTGGCATTGGCTAGGGGTTCTGCCTCGATCCATTTTGTGAAGTATTCTATTCCTACTATGAGGAATTTGACTTGTCCCGATCCTTGAGGAAAAGGTCCGAGGAGATCCAGTCCCCACTTTGCGAATGGCCAAGGTGAGGTCACGCTGATGAGTTCCTCTGGCGGAGCGGTGGGAAAGTTGGCATGTTTCTGACATAGTGAACATGTCCTTACAAATTTTGTGGCTTTTTTTTGTGGAGTTGGCCAATAAAATCCTACCCGAAGTACTTTTTTGGCGAGTGCCTGCGCTCCGAGGTGATTGCCACAAATGCAACTGTGTACTTCTTCTAGGACATCTTTTGTGTTGGAAGTCAGCACGCATTTTAGCAGTGGTATTGAAATCCCTCTTTTGTATAGAGTATTATTTATGATGCTATAGTATTGTGCTTCTTGTTTTAACCTCTTTGCCTCTTTCTCATCTGTTGGGAGAGCTTCTGTTCTGAGGTAGTTAATTGTGGGAGTCATCCATCCCTGATCGTGACCTGTTATGGCTAGGACTTTGGTGCACGAAATTGCAATAACACTTTTGCAATCCCGCACAACTAACCAGTAAGTGCACTGGGTCGTCCAAGTAATACCTTGCGTGAGCAAGGGTCGATCCCACGGAGATTGTCGGCTTGAAGCAAGCTATGGTTACCTTGTAAATCTTAGTCAGGATATCAGAAATTATCAGGATTGATTGTAAAAAGCAAAAGAACATGAAAAAGGTACTTGTTTTGCAGTAATGGAGAACAGGCTGAGGCTTTGGAGATGCTCCATCTTCCGAATCTCTGCTTTCCTACTGTCATCTTCATCAAACACGCAAGGCTCCTTCCACGGCAAGCTGTATGTAGGGTTTCACCGTTGTCAGTGGCTACCTCCCATCCTCTCAGTGAAAATACATCCCTGATGCTCTGTCACAGCATAGGCTAATCATCTGTCGGTTCTCGGTCAGGCCGGAATAGAATCCAGTGATTCTTTTGCGTCTGTCACTAACGCCCCGCCTTTCGGAGTTTGAAGCACGTCACAGTCATTCAATCATTGAGTCCTACTCAGAATACCACAGACAAGGTTTAGACCTTCCGGACTCTCTTGAATGCCGCCATCAGTTCTAGCTTATACCACGAAGATTCCGATTAAAGAATCCAAGAGATATCTACTTAATCTAAGGTAGAACAGAGGTGGTTGTCAGGCACATGTTCATAGTTGAGAATGATGATGAGTGTCACGGATCATCACATTCATCCGGGTTAAGAGCAAGTGATATCTTAGAATGGAAGCAAGCATGATTGAATAAGAAACAGTAGTAATTGCATTAATCCATCAAGACACAGCAGAGCTCCTCACCCCCAACCATGGGGTTTAGAGACTCATGCCGTGGAAGGTACACCAGAAACGTGTAAAAAATGTCATGAGGTCATAAGGTACGGATACAATGTCAAAAGATCCTATAAATAGTAAACTAGTATCCTAAGGTTTACAGAAATGAGTAAATGACAGAAAAATCCACTTCCGGGCCCACTTGATGTGTGCTTGGGCTGAGCAATGAAGTAATTTTGTGTAGAGACCTTTTCTGGAGTTAAACGCCAGCTTTCATGCCAGTTTGGGCGTTTAACTCCAAGTTTTATGCCAGTTCCGGCGTTTAACGCTGGAATTTCTGATGCTGAGTTGCTACGCCGGTTTGGGACATCAAATCTTGGGCAAAGTATAGACTATCATATATTGCTGGAAAGCCCAGGATGTCTATTTTCCAATGCCGTTGAGAGCGCGCCAATTAAGCTTCTGTAGCTCCAGAAAATCCACTTCGAGTGCAGGGAGGTCAGAATCCAACAGCATCTGCAGTCCTTTTCAGTCTCTGGATCAGATTTTTGCTCAGAACCTTCAATTTCAGCCAGAAAATACCTGAAATCACAGAAAAACACACAAACTCATAGTAAAGTCCAGAAAAGTGAATTTTAACTAAAAACTAATAAAAATATACTAAAAACTAACTAAAAGATACTAAAAACATACTAAAAACAATGCCAAAAAGCGTATAAATTATCCGCTCATTAGACTTTTTCTTCTTCTGAGATTTATGGATTCTATAGAATTTCTTGGATAAGACTTCTATTATTGCCTTCTGGTTTGGTGCTGGCTAGTTTTGAGAGTGCATCGGCCCGGACATTCTGTTCTCGGTGTATGTGACGAATCTCATACTCTCCGAATTGTCCAAGTTGTTCCCTGGTTTTGTCCAATTACTTTCTCATAGTGGGATCTTTGGGTTGGTAGCTTCCTGCTATTTGTGAAGTAACTACCTATGAGTCGCTGAAGATGATAAGTTTTTGAGCTCCAACCTCCCTAGCCAGCTTCAAACCAGCTAGTGGTGCCTCATATTCCGCTTGATTGTTTGAGGCAGGGAACCCGAATTTGAGGGAGAGTTCGATTTGGGTCCCCTGGTCGCTTTCAATTATTACGCCCGCGCCACTTCCTGTTTTATTTGAGGAACCATCCACATATAGATTCCATTCTGTGGGGATTTCCGGTGTGTCCATGAATTCCGCAATGAAGTCGGCCAGATATTGAGATTTGATTACCGTCCGGCCTTCGTATTGAAGGTCAAATTCGGACAACTCGACTGCCCATTTAAAGATTCTGCCTGCCAAGTCTGTTTTCTGTAAGATCTCTTTTATGGGCTGGTTGGTCCGGACTTTGATGGTGTGCTCCTGGAAGTATGGGCGAAGTCGTCGTGATGTTAGTATGAGAGTGTAAGCGAACTTTTCTATTTTCTGGTAATTCATCTCGGATCCTTGCAATGCTTTGCTGATAAAGTATATGGGTTGTTGCCCACTGTTGTCTTCTCGGACCAGTGCTAAGGCTATTGCCCAATTTCCCACCGTAAGGTATAATATGACTGGTTCTCCTTCCCGTGGCTAACTTAGTATAGGTGGCCGTCCCATGAATCTTTTGAAGTCTTGAAAAGCTTGCTCGCATTCCGCTGTCCATTCAAACTCATTTCCCTTCCTTAGAGTGGCGTAGAAGGGGAGATATCTTATTGCTGATCCGGCCAGGAATCTGGACAAGGCTTCCAACCTCCCGTTGAGTTGTTGTACCTCTTTGATGCAAGTCGGACTTTTCATGTCGAGTATGGCCCTGCACTTATCCGGGTTTGCCTCGATTCCTCTCTGTGTGATCATAAAACCCAAGAATTTACCAGCTTCTACTGTGAAGGTGCATTTTGTGGGATTGAGTCGCATGTTGTGTCGTCTTATGGTGTTGAATACTTGTGTCAGATCGGATAATAACATCTCTTTGTTTTGCGTCTTTACTAGCATGTCGTCCACGTAGACTTTCATGACCTTTCCGATGTGATCAGAAAAAACCTTGTTCATTAATCTTTGGTAAGTGGCTCCCGTATTTTTAAGGCCGAAGGGCATGACAATGTAGCAGTAATTTGCCTTTGGGGTTAAGAATGAGGTTTTTTTCTTCGTCGGGTGGGTACATTGGGATTTTGTTATATCCCGAGTATGCATCCATGAAGGAGAGGTATTTATATCCGGAGGAGGCATCTACCAGTGCGTCGATGTTTTGGAGCGGATAAGGATCTTTTGGGCAGGCTTTGTTGAGATCGGTATAGTCAGTGCACATTCTCTTTGACTTTTTTACCAATACGACATTGGCAAGCCATAGCGGATATTTGACTTCTCTTATGAAACCTGCCTCCAGTAAAGCTCGTACCTGTTCTTCCACAGCTTGAGAGCGTTCTGGTCCTAGCTTTCTACGCCTTTGTTGTACCGGCCGAGATCCTGGATAGACTGCTAGCTTGTGGCACATTAGCTTAGAATCTATGCTTGGCATGTCTGCGGCCTTCCATGCAAAGAGGTCGACGTTGTCTCGTAGAAATTGTATGAGTGATTCTTTGATGTCACCTTTTAGGAGTGTGCCGATATTGGTTGTTTGGTCCGGGGTATCCCCGATCTGGATTTTCTCTATTTCACCTTCAGGTTGTGGGAGGAGCTCTTCCCGCCTCTTCCCGCTGTTACCATGAAAGTCTAAACCTCAGAGGCAGAGGAGAAAAATTTCACACAATCGAACTCGGTGGAGTTCAGAAGCAGGAAGAACTCCGACCACAATCCGAAGGTGAAATAGAAAAAGTCCAGATCGGGGACACCCCGGACCAAACAACCAATATTGGTACAATCCTAAAAGAAGACATAAAGAAATCACTCATACAGTTCTTACGAGATAAAGTCGACCTCTTTGCATGGAAGGCTGCAGACATGCCAGGCATAGACCCCAAGTTAATGTGCCACAAGCTAGCAGTCTACCCGGGATCTCGGCCGGTACAACAGAGGCATAAAAAGCTCGGCCCAGAATGCTCCCAAGCTGTAGAAGAGCAGATACAAGCTCTACTGGTGGCAGGATTCATAAGAGAAGTCAAAAACCCACTATGGCTGGCTAACGTCGTCTTGGTGAAAAAATCAAACGGGAAGTGGCGAATGTGCACCGATTACACTAATCTCAACAAAGCCTGCCCAAAAGATCCTTACCCACTCCCAAGTATCGATGCACTGGTTGACGCCTCCTCCGGATATAAATACCTCTTGTTTATGGACGCATACTCGGGATACAATCAAATCCCAATGTATCCACCCGACCAAGAAAAAACTTCCTTCTTGACCCCAAAAGCAAACTACTGCTACATCGTCATGCCTTTCGGTCTTAAAAATGCGGGAGCTACTTATCAGAGATTAATGAATAAGGTCTTTTCAGATCACATCGGAAAAATCATGGAGGTCTACGTGGATGACATGCTAGTAAAGACACAAAATGAAGAGATACTGTTGTCTAACCTGACCCAAGTATTCGACACTATAAGACAGCATGGCATGCGACTCAATCCCGCAAAATGCACCTTCGCAGTAGAAGCCAGAAAATTCCTGGGTTTTATGCTCACACAAAGAGGAATCAAAGCAAACCCGGATAAATATCGGGCCATACTCGACATGAAGAGTCCAACTTGTGTCAAAGAGGTACAACAACTCAATGGGAGGTTAGCAGCCTTGTCTAGATTTCTAGCCAGATCAGCAATAAGATCTCTTCCCTTTTACACGACTCTAAGGAAGGGAAAGAAGTTTGAATGGACAACGGAGTGCGAGCAAGCCTTCCAAGATTTCAAAAGCTTCCTGGGATAGCCACCTATCCTAACTCGGCCACGGGAAGGAGAACCACTCATATTGTACCTCACAGTAGGAAGTCGGGTAGTAGCCTCAGCACAAGTCCGAGAAGACGACAGCGGGCAACAACCCGTATACTTCATCAGTAAAGCACTACAGGGAGCCGAGCTAAACTACCAAAAAAGAGAAAAGTTTGCCTATGCTCTCATACTAACATCTCGATGACTTCGTCCATACTTCCAAGCCCACACCATCAGGGTCCGGACCAACCAGCCCATAAAAGGGATCTTATAGAAAACAGACTTGGAAGGCAGAATCTTGCAATCAGCAGTTGAGTTATCCGAATTCGATCTTCAATATGAAGCTCGGACACCCATCAAATCACAATACCTGGCTGACTTCATTGCAGAATTTACAAACACACCAGAAATCCCCACAGAATGGAATCTCTACGTGGACGGTTCCTCAAATAAAGCTGGAAGCGGCGCGGGTGTGATAATTGAAAGCGACCAAGGGACCTGGTGCACAAAATTGTGATCATCAATGGCGCCATCAACATGGTACGCTCAATTGCAATCTCAACTCTTTATCACAACTTCGCACAACTAACCAGCAAGTGCACTGGGTCGTCCAAGTAATAAACCTTACGCGAGTAAGGGTCGATCCCACGGAGATTGTTGGTATGAAGCAAGCTATGGTCATCTTGTAAATCTCAGTCAGGCGGATTCAAATGGTTATGGAGGATTGATAATAAAACATAAAATAAAGATAGAGATACTTATATAATTCATTGGTGAGAATTTCAGATAAGCGTGTGAAGATGCTTTGTCCCTTCCGTCTCTTTGCTTTCCCACTGTCTTCATCTAATCCTTCTTACTCCTTTCCATGGCAAGCTGTATGTTGGGCATCACCGTTGTCAATGGCTACAATCCTGTCCTCTCAGTGAAAATGTTCAATGCGCTCTGTCACAGCACGGTATTCATCTGTCGGTTCTTGATCATGTCGGAATAGAATCCAGTGATTCTTTTGCGTCTGTCACTAACGCCCCACAATCGCGAGTTTGAAGCTCGTCACACTCATTCAATCCTTGAATCCTACTCGAAATACCACAGACAAGGTTTAGACTTTTCGGATTCTCAAGAATGCCGCCATCAATTCTAGCTTATACCACGAAGATTCTGATTAAGGAATCCAAGAGATAAACATTCAAGCCTTGTTTGCTTGTAAAACGGAAGTGGTTGTCAGGCACGCGTTCATAAGTGAGAATGATGATGAGCATCACATAATCATCACATTCATCATGTTCTTGGGTACGAATGAATATCTTAGAACAAGAATAAGCCGAATTGAATAGAAGAACAATAGTAATTGCATTAATACTCGAGGTACAGTAGAGCTCCACACCTTAATCTATGGTGTGTTGAAACTCCACCGTTGAAAATACATAAGACTAAGGTCTAGGCATGGCCGAGAGGCCAGCCCCATGATCTAAGAACTAGACGTCCAAAGATGATCAAAAGATCTAAAGTGATCCAAAGATATCAAATACAATAGCAAAAGGTCCTATTTGTAGAGAACTAGTAGCTTAGGGTTTACAAAGATGAGTAAATGACATAAAAATCCACTTCCAGGCCCACTTGGTGTGTGCTTGGGCTGAGCATTGAAGCTTCTATGTGTAGAGACTTTTCTTGCAGTTAAACGCCAGCTTTTGTGCCAGTTTGGGCGTTTAACTCCCATTCTTATGCCAGTTCCGGCGTTTTACACCAGAATTCTTGAGCTGACTTAGAACGCCTGTTTGGGCCATCAAATCTCAGACAAAGTATGAACTATTATACATTTCTGAAAAGCCCAGAATGTCTAATTTCCAACGCAATTGAGAGCGCGCCAATTAGGTTTCTGTAGCTCCAGAAAATCTACTTCGAGTGTAGGGAGGTCAGAATCCAACAGCATCTCCAGTCCTTTTCAGCCTCTGAATCAGATTTTTGCTCAGTTCCCTCAATTTCAGCCAGAAAATACCTGAAATCATAGAAAAATACACAAACTCATAGTAAAGTCCAGAAAAGTGAATTTTAACTAAAAACTAATAAAAATATAATAAAAACTAACCAAAACATACTAAAAACATACTAAAAACAATGCCAAAAAGCGTATAAATTATCCGCTCATCACAACACCAAACTTAAATTGTTGCTTGTCCCCAAGCAACTGAAAATCAAATAAGATAAAAAGAAGAAAATATGCAATGAATTCCAAAAACATCTATGAAGATCAGTATTAATTAGATGAGCGGGGCTTTTAGCTTGTTGCCTCTGAACAGTTTTGGCATCTCACTTTATCCTTTGAAATTCAGAATGATTGGCTTCTATAGGAACTCAGAATCCAGATAGTGTTATTGATTCTCCAAGTTAAGTATGATGATTCTTGAATACAGCTACTTTATGAGTCTTGGCCGTGGCCCAAAGCACTCTGTCTTCCAGTATTACCACCGGATACATACATGCCACAGAAACATAACTGGGTGAACCTTTTCAGATTGTGACTCAGCTTTGCTAGAGTCCCCAATTAGAGGTGTCCAGGGTTCTTAAGCACACTCTTTTTGCCTTGGATCACGACTTTATTATTTTTTTTTCTTTTTTTCTTTTTTTTTTGTATTCACTTCTTTTTCTTGCTTCAAGAATCATTTTTATGATTTTTCAGATCTTCAGTAACATGTCTCCTTTTATCATCATTCTTTCAAGAGCCAATCATTCATGAACAACAAATTCAAAAGACATATGCACTGTTCAAGCATACATTCAGAAGTCAAAGTATTGCCACCACATCAAAATAATTAATCTGTTATAAAATTTAAAATTCATGCAATTTTTCTCTTTTTCAATTAAGAACATTTTTCATTCAAGAAAGGTGATGGATTCATAGGACATTCAAAACTTTAATGCATAGACACTAAGACACTAATGATCATAAGACACAAACATAAATAAAACATAGAGCATAATTTTCGAAAAACAGAAAAATAAAGAACAAGGAAATTAAAGAACGGGTCCACCTTAGTGATGGCGGCTTGTTCTTCCTCTTGAAGATCTTATGGAGTGCTTGAGCTCCTCAATGTCTTTTCCTTGCCTTTGTTGCTCCTCTCTCATGATTTTTTTATCTTCTCTAATTTCATGGAGGAGGATGGAATGTTCTTGGTGCTCCACCCTTAGTTGTCCCATGTTGGAACTCAATTCTCCTAGGGAGGTGTTGATTTGATCCCAGTAGTTTTGTGGAGGAAAGTGCATCCCTTGAGGCATCTCAGGGATTTCATGATGAGTGGGATCTCTTATTTGCTCCATCCTCTTCTTAGTGATGGGCTTGTCCTCATCAATGAGGATGTCTCCTTCTATGTTAATTCCAAATGAATAACAGAGGTGACAAATGAGATGAGGGAAGGCTAACCTTGCCAAGGTAGAGGACTTGTCCGCCACCTTATAAAGTTCTTGGGCTATAACCTCATAAACTTCTACTTCTCCTCCAATCATGATGCTATGAATCATGATAGCCCGGTCTATAGTAACTTCAGACCGGTTGCTAGTGGGAATGATTGAGCGTTGGATAAACTCCAACCATCTCCTAGCCACGGGTTTGAGGTCATGCCTTCTCAGTTGAATCGGCTTCCCTCTTGAATCTCTCTTCTATTGAGTGCCCTCCTCACAAATGTCTATGAGGACTTGGTCCAACCTTTGATAAAAGTTGACCCTTCTAGTGTAAGGGTGTTCATCTCCTTGCATCATGGGCAAGTTGAATGCCAACCTTACTTTTTCCGGACTAAAATCTAAACATTTCCCCCGAACCATTGTAAGCCAATTCTTTGGATCCGGGTTCACACTTTGATCATGGTTCTTGGTGATCCATGCATTGGCATAGAACTCTTGAACCATTAAGATTCTGACTTGTTGAATGGGGTTGGTAAGAACTTCCCAACCTCTTCTTTGGATCTCATGTCGGATCTCCGGATATTCACTCTTTTTGAGTTTGAAAGGGACCTCGGGGATCACCTTCTTCATGGCCACAACTTCATAGAAGTGGTCTTGATGCACCCTTGAGATGAATCTCTCCATCTCCCATGACTTGGAGGTGGAAGCTTTTGCCTTCCCTTTCCTCTTTCTAGAGGTTTCTCCGGCCTTAGGTGCCATAAATGGTTATGGAAAAACAAAAAGCAATGTTTTTACCACACCAAACTTAGAAAGTTTGCTCGTCCACGAGCAAAAGAAGAAAGAAGAGAGTATAAGAAGAAGAAATAGAGGAGATGGAGGTGGCTTTGTTTTTCGGCCAAGGGGGAGAAGTAGTGTGTAGGTTGTATGAAAATGAAGGAGTGAAGATGGGTTTATCTACGGGTGGAGAGAAAGGTAGGGTTCAGCCATTATGGGTGGGTTTGAGAGGGAAAGTGGTTTGAATTTGAATGGTGAGGTGGGTGGGGTTTTATGAAGGATGGATGTGAGTGGTGAAGAGAATGGTAGGAATTGATATGTGATGGGTTTTTGGAGAAGAGGTGTTGAGGTGATTGGTGAATAGGTGAAGAAGAGAGAGAGTGGTGGGGTAGGTGGGGATCCTGTGGGGTCCACAGATCCTGAGGTGTCAAGGATAATTCATCCCTGCACCAAGTGGCGAGCAAAAATGCTCCTTTTGCCAATCCTGGCGTTAAACACCGGGCTGGTGCCCATTTCTGGTGTTTAACGCCAGCTTCTTGCCCATTCCTGGCGTTAAACGCCAGTCTGGTGCCCTTTTCTAGCGTTAAACGCCCAGAATGGTGCCAGACTGGGCGTTAAACGCCCATTTGCTGCCCTTACTGGCGTTTAAACGCCAGCAAGCTTTTCCTCCAGGGTGTGCTATTTTTCTTTCTGTTTTTCATTCTGTTTTTGCTTTTTCAATTGATTTTGTGACTTCACATGATCATCAACCTATAGAAAACATAAAATAACAATGGAAAATAGATAAATATAACATTGGGTTGCCTCCCAACAAGCGCTTTTTTAATGTCAGTAGCTTGACAGTGGGCTCTCAGGGAGCCTCACAGATGTTCAGAGCAATTTTGGAACCTCCCAACACCAAACTTAGAGTTTGAATATGGGGGTTCAACACCAAACTTAGAAGTTGGTTGTGGCCTCCCAACACCAAACTTAGAGTTTGACTGCAGGGGCTCTGTTTGACTCTGTTTTGAGAGAAGCTCTTCATGCTTCCTCTCCATGGTTACAGAGGGATATCCTTGAGCCTTAAACACAAGGGATTCTTCATTCACTTGAATGATCAATTCTCCTCTGTCAATGATGTGTGGAAAACGATCCAACACAAAACTCACCGGCAAGTGTACCGGGTCGCATCAAGTAATAAAACTCACGGGAGTGAGGTCGATCCCACAGGGATTGAAGGATTGAGCAATTTTAGTTTAGTGGTTGATTTAGTCAAGCGAATCAAGTATTGGTTGAGTGATTTTGTATCCAACAGTAAGTAAATAACAGGAAATGTAAAGGGAGAGGGTTGAATTGCAGAAATTAAAGAAAATTGAAAGAAAAGGTGCTGAATCTTAAAGAACAAGAAATTAAATGACTGAAACTTAAAGTGCAAGAAATGTAAATTGCGGTAACTTAAAGTGCAAGAAATATAAATTGCTTGAATGGAAAAGGGATTTGAGGACTGGGAATTCAGAATTTAAGCAAGGGAAATTAAATTGCAGCAGTTAACAAAGCAAGAGATGAATTGAAATTGACTAGATCTTCAAACAGAAAGTGAAAATGTAATTGCAGCAGTGGTTTAGCAGAAGAACCAAAAAGAGAAGATCGGATCTCAGGATTCTAGAGACTAGATAGCAGAGTCTAGATCTCAATTGCCTTCCCAGATCCAAGTTCACAAAGCAATTAAAGAGAAATTTAAGATTGCAGTAGTAAAGGAAATGGAATTGAACTCAATTATGCAGTAGAAAAATCAAAGAGATCTTGAAGGGAGATTGAGACAGAAATTTCTCAATTCTTCACATTCAAGACTCAAACAAGACCCAGTAAAGAAAACCAAAAGATCAGAGGTAGAAGAAATGAATTCTCTCCTCCAATTGCCGAAAACAGAAAAATGGAAAGTGAGCTCTCAAGTTGACTAAAGATGAAAATTCAAAAATGAAAGTAAGCTCTCTCTCCCAAAGGAACTCCCATTCTAATCCTAACTAACACCTATTTATACACTTTCTATTTTGGATCTAAGAATTTTGAGTGGGCTTTTTGATTTGGTGAAGAAATGAATTAAGTTGGATTTTTGAGTCAAATTTAGCCCATCTTGCTCCCAGGAGGCTGCCCTGCTCTTGTGGAGGGCAGAGCAGGGAAGTTGTCTGAGGAAGCATGTTGCATGCCAAGTGTGGGAGAGGCATTCAGGATGCTGCCCTGCCCTTGTGGAGGGCAGGGCAATGTTGCCATGGTGCGCTTTGCCTCCCTCCCGTGCGTCCAAGCTGCGCGCCAATGTGTGCGCTGGCCGTGCCAAAATGTTGCGCCATGCACCAAGAAATGTTGCCCTGCCCTCCACAAGGGCAGGGCAGCGCAGGCTTTCCTTGTTCTTGGGTGAGGTCCCAAGTTCGAAACTTGCTGGATGGCTTTTGTTGCCTTTTTTCTTGGGTTTCTTGGCACCAAAGTAGCGCCTAGTTCTTTGCTTCCTCAAGGTGTTATGTTCGATCCTTGGAGGTTGAAAACAAACCAATTTTTGCTTGTTTTCCTTGTATTTGAGCGCTATTTCTTTCCTTCTTGTTCTTGGGTTCGAAACCCATGGGTGGCACTTGGAGGCAATTTCCTTTGATTTATTTTGATGAGAGCCCGATATTGCTCTTGAGGAGGGCAGGGCAGAATTTTTCCTTCCTTTGTTCCTTAGCATAGAGTTGTGCTCCGCTCTTATGGAGGGCAGGGCAGTGATGTTTTGGAAGCTTGGTTCATTATTGTGCTCCCTTGGAGGGCAGTGTGCTCTTGAGGAGGGCAATGTGGCTTCCTTCCTTCCATGCACTACACTCTTTTCTTCCTTGGGCCACGCTTTCTTAAGCCACGCTTCACTCTTTTCTTCTTTTTCTTCACCTTCAAATAATCAAAACAACCAATCAAAGTATCACTAAATTCACAAGGTTTATAAATCAATTAAAATTTAATTAAATTTAGCTTAAACCTCATGATTTAGCATCAATTAAGTGGTGGTTGTTTGATTTAAATAAAACATGAAATTTCACTCTAAATTGCTTACTTATGGTGCAAGAAAGTGCATAAAAACTAATGAAACAAGTGAAATTAGCTTGAGAAATGGGTATATGATGACTTGTCATCAGGCAACATCAATCACAGCCTTTGTTGTGGCTAGGAAGGGTCTGCCAAGAATGATGGATTCATCCATGCACTTCCCAGTCTTTAGGACTATGAAATCAACAGGGATGTAATGGTCTTCAACCTTTACCAGAACATCCTTTACAAGTCCATAAGCTTGTTTTCTTGAATTGTCTGCCATCTCTAGTGAGATTCTTGCAGCTTGCACCTCAAAGATCCCTAGCTTCTCCATTACAGATAGAAGTATGAGGTTTATGCTTGACCCTAGGTCACACAGAGCCTTCTCAAAGGTCATGGTGCCTATGGTACAAGGTATTGAGAACTTCCCAGTGTCCTGTCTCTTTTGAGGTAATCTCTGCCTAGTCAAGTCATCCAGTTCGATCCTTTGGTGAGCAAAGGGGGTTCATCCTCCCAAGTCTCATTACCAAATAACTTGTCATTTAGCTTCATGATTGCTCCAAGGTACTTAGCAACTTGCTCTTCAGTGACATCTTCGTCCTCTTTAGAGGAAGAATACTCATCAGAGTTCATGAATGGCAAAAGTAAATCTAATGAAATCTCTATGGTCTCAGCGTGAGCCTCAGATTCCCACGGTTCCTCATTAGGGAACTCATTGGAGGCCAGTGGACGTCCATTGAGGTCTTCCTCAGTGGCGATCACTTCCAAATTCGGCTATGTTGATGGCCTTACACTCTCCTTTTGGATTTTCTTCTGTATTGCTTGGAAGAGTACTAGGAGTGAGTTCAGTAACTTTCTTACTCAGCTGACCCACTTGTGCCTCCAAGTTTCTAATGGAGGACCTTGTTTCAGTCATGAAACTTTGAGTGGTTTTGATTAGATCAGAGACCATGGTTGCTAAGTCAGAGTGGCTCTGCTTAGAACTCTCTGTCTGTTGCTGAGAAGATGATGGAAAAGGCTTGCCATTGCTAAACCTGTTTCTTCCATCATTATTATTGTTAAAACCTTGTTGAGGTCTCTGTTGATCCTTCCACGAGAGATTTGGATGATTTCTCCATGAAGGATTATAGGTGTTTCCATAGGGTTCTCCCATGTAATTTTCCTCTTCCATTGATGGGTTCTCAAGATCATAAGCTTCTTCTTCAGATGAAGCGTCCTTAGTACTGCCTAGTGCAGCTTGCATTCCAAACAGACTTTGAGAAATCATATTGACTTGCTGAGTCAATATTTTGTTCTGAGCCAATATGGCATTCAGAGTATCAATCTCAAGAACTCCTTTCTTCTGATTCCTCCCATTGTTCACAGGATTCCTTTCAGAAGTGTACATGAATTGGTTATTTGCAACCATTTCAATGAGTTCTTGAGCTTTTGCAGGCGTCTTCTTCAGATGAAGAGATCCTCCAGCAGAGCTATCCAATGACATCAGACCATCATAGAAGATACTTATGATACTCCATTCAGAAAGCATGTGAGAAGGACACTTTCTGATCAATTGTTTGTATCTTTCCCAAGCTTCATAGAGGAATTCACCTTCCTTCTGTCTGAAGGTTTGGACTTCCACTCTAAGCTTACTCAATTTTTGAGGTGGAAAGAACTTTGCCAAGAAGGCATTGACTAGCTTTTCCCAAGAGTTCAGGCTTCTTTAGGTTGTGAGTCCAACCATATCCTAGCTCTGTCTCTTACAGCAAAAGGGAATAGCATAAGTCTGTAGACCTCAGGGTCAACCCCATTGGTCTTGACAGTGTCACAAATTTGTAAGAATTCAGCTAAAAACTGATGAGGATCTTCCAATGGAAGTCCATGAAACTTATAATTATGTTGCATTAGAGAAACTAATTGAGGCTTAAGCTCAAAGTTGTTTGCTCCAATGGCAGGGATAGAGATGCTTCTCCCATAGAAGTCGGGAGTAGGTGTAGTAAAGTCACCAAGCACCTTCCTTGCATTGTTGGCATTATTATTGTTTTTGGCTGCCATGGGTTCTTCTTCTTTGAAGATTTCTGTTAGGTCCTCTACAGAGAGTTGTGCTTTAGCTTCTCTTAGCTTTCGCTTCAAGGTCCTTTCAGGTTCAAGGTCAGCTTCAACAAGAATACTTTTGTCTTTGCTCCTGCTCATATGAAAGAGAAGAGAACAAGAAAATATGGAATCCTCTATGTCACAGTATAGAGATTCTTTGAAGTGTCAGAGGAAAAGAAGAATAGAAGGAGGAGGTAGAAGAATTCGAACTTATCAAGAGAGATAGAGTTCGAATTGTGCATTGAGGAGGAGTGTTAGTCCATAAATAGAAGGATGTGAGAAGAGGGGAGGAAATTTTCAAAACTTAAAGTGAATTAATTAAAAGAAATTTTGAAAAATGGTAATTGATTTTCGAAAACAAAAGTTGGAAAAGAAATAAAGTGATTTTTGAAAAAGATTTTTGAAGGTAGAAATCAAAAAGATATGATTGAAAATTAATTTTGAAAAAAGATGTGATTGAAAAGATATGATTGAAAAAGATATGATGGAAAAACAATTTAAAAAGATTTGATTTTTTTAAAATTAATGACTTGGCTAACAAGAAATTTAAAAGATATGATTCAGACATTAATCCTTTCTCAACAGAAAAGGCAACATACTTGAAATGTTGAATCAAATCATTAATTGTTAGCAAGTATTTTTGAAAAGTGGAAAGAAATTGATTTTGAAAATATATGATTGAAAAGATATGATTTGAAAAAGATTTGATTTTGAAAAATTATGAAAACTTGAAAAAAAATTTGAATTAAAAACAAAATCTTCCCTCTTGTGCCATCCTGGCGTTAAACGCCCAGAATGGTATACATTCTGGCGTTTAACGCCCAAAATGCTACCTTTTGGGCATTAAACGCCCAGCCAGGTACCCTGGCTGGCGTTTAAACGCCAGTTTTCCTTCTTCACTGGGCATTTTGAACGCCCAGCTTTTCTTGTGTAATTCCTCTGCTGTATGTTCTGAATCTTCAATTCTCTGTATTATTGACTTGAAAAGACACAAATTAAAAAATTTTTTGAATTTTTAATGATGAGGAATAATCAAAATGCCACTAAGATCAAATAAACAATGCATGCAAGACACCAATCTTAGAAGTTTGTATACTACTGACACTAACAAATTGAGAATGCATATGAGAAACAACAAAACACTCAAGACAAGAGAATTTAAAGATCAGAGCAAGGAAATCATCAAGAACAACTTGAAGATCAATGAAGACACATGAATGAATTCGAAAAATGCAAGAAGAAAAGAAACATGCAATTGACACCAAACTTAAAATTGGACACTAGACTCAAACAAGAAACATAAAAATATTTTTGGTTTTAAGATTTTATAAATTTTTTTATGCTTTTTCGAAAATTATATGGAAAAGATGATAAAGAGATTCAAAATTTTTAATAAGAATTCCAGGAATCATGCAATGTTAGTCTAAAGCTTTAGTCTAAAGAAATTAGACATGGCTAGCCAAGCTTCAGCAGGACATTGCATTCAAGAGCTAAATTGATGAGAATCAATCAGCTTTGGTGATGATGAAAACATCACCTTGAAACTCTAGAATTCATTCTTAAAAATTCTGAAGAAAAATACCTAATCTAAGCAACAAGATGAACCGTCAGTTGTCCAAACTCGAACAATCCCCGGCAACGGCGCCAAAAACTTGGTGTTGTTGCCGGATCAAAACGTGGCACTGTTATTGCAGAGAACAAATGCGAAACCGTAGTTAGGACATTTAATTCCCCGGCAACGGCGCCAAGAACTTGGTGCACAAAATTGTGATCATCAATGGCGCCATCAACATGGTACGCTCAATTGCAATCTCAACTCTTTATCACAACTTCGCACAACTAACCAGCAAGTGCACTGGGTCGTCCAAGTAAGAAACCTTACGCGAGTAAGGGTCGATCCCACGGAGATTGTTGGTATGAAGCAAGCTATGGTCATCTTGTAAATCTCAGTCAGGCGGATTCAAATGGTTATGGATGATTGATAATAAAACATAAAATAAAGATAGAGATACTTATGGAATTCATTGGTGAGAATTTCAGATAAGCGTGTGAAGATGCTTTGTCCCTTCTGTCTCTCTGCTTTCCCACTGTCTTCATCCAATCCTTCTTACTCCTTTCCATGGCAAGCTGTATGTTGGGCATCACCGTTGTCAATGGCTACAATCCCGTCCTCTCAGTGAAAATGTTCAACGCGCTCTGTCACAGCACGGCTATTCATCTGTCAGTTCTCGATCATGTCGGAATAGAATCCAGTGATTCTTTTGCGTCTGTCACTAACGCCCCACAATTGCGAGTTTGAAGCTCGTCACAGTCATTTAATCCTTGAATCCTACTCGGAATACCACAGACAAGGTTTAGACTTTCCGGATTCTCAAGAATGCCGCCATCATTTCTAGCTTATACCACGAAGATTCTGATTAAGAAATCCAAGAGATAAACATTCAAGCCTTGTTTGCTTGTAGAACGGAAGTGGTTGTCAGGCACGCGTTCATAAGTGAGAATGATGGTGAGCGTCACATAATCATCACATTCATCATGTTCTTGGGTACGAATGAATATCTTAGAACAAGAATAAGCCGAATTGAATAGAAGAATAATAGTAATTGCATTAATACTCGAGGTACAGCAGAGCTCCACACCTTAATCTATGGTGTGTAGAAACTCCACCGTTAAAAATACATAAGAACAAGGTCTAGGCATGGCCGAGAGGCCAACCCCCATGATCTAAGAACTAGACGTCCAAAGATGATCAAAAAATCTAAAGTGATCCAAAGATATCAAATACAATGGCAAAAGGTCCTATTTGTAGAGAACTAGTAGCTTAGGGTTTACAAAGATGAGTAAATGACATAAAAATCTACTTCCGGGCCCACTTATTGTGTGCTTGGGCTGAGCATTGAAGCTTCTATGTGTAGAGACTTTTCTTGGAGTTAAACGCCAGCTTTTGTGCCAGTTTGGGCGTTTAACTCCCATTCTTATGCCAGTTCCGGCGTTTTACACCAAAATTCTTGAGCTGACTTGGAACGCCTGTTTTGGCCATCAAATCTTGGGCAAAGTATAGACTATTATACATTGCTGGAAAGCCCAGAATGTCTACTTTCCAACGCAATTGAGAAAGCGCCAATTGGGCTTCCGTAGCTCCAGATAATCTACTTCGAGTGCAGGAAGGTCAGAATCCAAGAGCATCTGCAGTCCTTTTCAGCCTCTGAATCAGATTTTTGCTCAGGTCCCTCAATTTCAGCCAGAAAATACCTGAAATCATAGAAAAATACACAAACTCATAGTAAAGCCAGAAAAGTGAATTTTAACTAAAAACTAATAAAAATATAATAAAAACTAACTAAAACATACTAAAAACATACTAAAAACAATGCCAAAAAGCGTATAAATTATCCGCTCATCAGGACCCAAATCGAACTCTCCCTCAAATTTGGGTTCCTTGCCTCAAATAACCAAGCGGAATATGAGGCACTACTAGCTGGTTTGAAGCTGGCCAGGGAGGTTAGAGTTCAAAAGCTTATCGTCTTCAGCGACTCAAAAGTAGTCACTTCGCAAATAGCAGGAAGCTACCAAGCCAAAGATCCCACCAAGAAAAAGTACTTGGACAAAACCAGTGAATAGCTCAGACAACTTGGAGAATATGAGGTCCGCCACATATCCCGAGAACAGAATCCCCGAGCTGACGCACTCTCAAAACTAGCCAGCACCAAACCAGGGGGCAACAATAGAAGCCTCATCCAAGAAATTCTGCAGAATCCATCAATTTCGAAAGAAAAAAAGTCCTGGCCATAACAAGCCAGGATCAAGGATGGATGACTCCCACAATTAATTACCTCAAAACAAAAGCACTCCCCTCAGAGGAAAAGGAGGCAAAGAGGTTGAAACGGGAGGCACAATACTACACTATCATAAACAATACTCTATACAAAAGATGGATTTCAATACCATTGTTAAAATGCGTGCCAACTTCTAACACAAAGGAAGTCATAGACGAAGTACACAGTGGCATTTATGGCAATCACCTCGGAGAGTAAGCACTTACCAAAAAAGTACTTCGGGCAGGGTTTTATTGGCCAACTCTGCAAAAGGAAGCCACAGAGTTCGTAAAGACATGCCCATCATGTCAGAAACACGCCAACTTTCACATAGCCTCACCAGAGGAGCTTATTAAAGTTACCTCACCCTGGCCATTCGCAAAATGGGGACTCGACCTTCTTGGACCCTTCCCTCGGGGATCAGGATAAGTTAAATTCCTCATAGTGTGAATAGACTATTTCACAAAATGGATCGAGGCAGAACCCCTAGCTAATGCCAGTGCTCAAAGAAGTTGAAAATTCCTATATAGGAACATTGTCACAAGGTTCGAGGTTCCACATATAATGGCACCCAGTTCATAGATGCAGGCTTCAGAAAGCTAGTGGCCGACT